>NW_028186397.1:512696-554462 GCF_003343005.1 Rhea americana | reverse complement strand
GTTTGTGGACTAAGACCCTGATATACCTATGATGTGACCTGTATTGGCCACTGGTGCCCTGCTCAAGCACCCGTTATGGCAGGAGCATGGAGATGCCAAACCACAAGGCAGGCAGCAGCCCTTTGGAGCTTTCTCTCTCTTCAGATTTGCACCTCTGCAGCCAATCTGCATGTGTAAGAGTGAATGTTTTAACTTTCCAAAACAGCCTAAGRAGTCCAAACCCCCTTGTCTTGGGCTGCTCTAAAAGCACTCAACRAAGGAAACGGGGATGGAGAACTCAGTTTTGCATGCATGTTGGTTTGGCATGAAAGACTCTCTCACCTGCCATTCATCAGAAATAGTCACCAGCTGCTCCCAGGCTAATGTTACAGTGTCAATGGGAGGTCTTTAGCATGAGAAGGCAAAAAAAGTCTTTGCCAAGATGTTATAAAATGGAGTACAGTGAAACTGGAAACTTCCCTTGATAGTGAGCACATTATCTAAGCATCTTATTACAAATTACTGAGAGCACTTTTAGCATATTTTTTAATGTCTCAGGAGGATTTGACTAATTAGGCACGAAGTCTTATCCTCAGGTTTTACTCAGTCGTATTTTTTCACTTAAGGTATAGCAAGTCATCTGATTTTTTCATGTTCTGGTGGTCGTTTGTGGACCAGGTCCTGTTACAGTTAACGATGTTCATGGTGCTGAGTGTCCACACTCGCTGTGCGCAAGYGTCTTTTGGAGTCAACTGAAGACCTGTGGTCCTGCTAGTGCGTGGTTTTGGCCTTGCTGCTTGGATTGATGCTGTCACTGGCATCAGTAGGGCTAGAGGATAGATTTAAGCCCGTACCGAGGGCTTTTGAAAATGCTGCGCTTCTTTGAGTGTAGAAGGGTAGCAAGGTTGGGCTGTAAATGCTGATTTTGTTTCCCGCATTTGGAGCAGAGAAACCCCCCAGCTGCCTGATAGCACAGGTTGATAGTCCTAAAAAGCTCTGACATAGAGTGAAATGGAGAAAAAGCAACAACTTGAGGCCTTTGACACTTTAATCTGACTCCTGCTGTTCCTGTTGAAACTTATGTGATCTCACAAGCATTTCCACAGCAGCCCATAGTAAAGTCACTGAGATCTGTGTATTCAAGTAGGGTCATACATGATAGGGTAAAGGATATACTACAAAATGCTGTGTGCTTGTAGTCTCTCAAACTTGGGGCAGGATGCAAGAAAGAGCTTCGCAGAATCMTATCCAAAGTCACAAAGACTAAATCTTCCTTACTCATGTGTCTGTAGAAATCAGCACGGTGATTTGGGYTGCAGACATGCAGAAATATATTTGATAAATGGAATTATTCCCTATTAAATTCTTTGCCATCAAATGTTACTTAGTTTATAAAGACTTCTTAAGTAGCATTTGTTCTTAAAAAGTCAAAAACATTTTGCTGAACTTCCATTTCAGGGGCAGTTAATTCAGTAGTTTTAAATCATTCTAAAAACTGTTATTAGTCAAATCCTTGAGTTATTCTAAATTCATGGCAATTGGTTTCCAATGAAACATGGACTCCTGCATTACGTATGGTCTTTTGAAAATCTTCTCTTGGTTTCCCACTTAGTGATTAACTGAGAACTCCACCATGTTCATCCAAACATTGTGTTACACAGGTGCAGCAACACTTTATCCTGTCACCTGTCAAACTCTGCAGCCTTGGGGGCAACAAGCAGATTTCAGCAGAGCTTCCCATAGGGTGAGGCAAGGGGAGACATTGCTGGTGCACTCATTTAACCCAGTTTTGGTTAATTTAATTCAGAAAAGCAGACTGCAAAAGTGCTAAAATCTCACTACTCTGGACTTCTGCTGAACATGTTACAGGATACCTCAAACAACCAGAATCATCAGGCACCAACTACATTTGACTTACTGTTGTACTAAAAGGTGTATAGGAAAAATCAATATCTGTTTTGTTTCACGGTAGAATATCTCAGCATTTTGCAGCCTAACATATATTTTAGTGGTTTCATTGCACCACTAAAGGTCAAGTACCATATCTGCGCCTGTGATTTCCTGTACTGCTTTAAAGCACATCCAGGGCCTGTAACTCTTTAAGCTCTTTAAGGGCACAGTCCTGTTACACTTCKTGATGGCCAAAACAAAATGTAAGAAGTTAGTTAGTATTTGCTCGATGTATTGTAGCATTTCTTCAGTTTTTTTCTTAGTTTCACACTTAATATATAGCTTTGATTAGAAAAAGTAAGTAAGTGCTTAATATTAAACTCACAGGTAATCACATAGTATATTTACTGGACCAGGACTCCGCTACTAGGGATGAGATCTGAAAGTTTCTTCATTATAAATGTTAGTGTCTTTTATGGAATTTCAGATTTTGAGGGTTTTTTTGCTGTTGTTCCCTGACTCGATTATATTCCATTGTGCAAGTTGCATTATATCTCTAGTTTGTATTATTTGTGTCCTCTACCTCTTTTATTTGTCTTTTTCTGTTGTATTTTCTTACCAGGAACTTACCTGGTAAAATATTTGACACCACAATATCCCTACAGCTAATCCTGTTCCTTTAAAAATCAGGTGAAAACCACATTCATTTTCAAATCACTTTTGCATTTTATTGACATTTTTGGTTCTGCCTACTTTCATTCTTTATTTGCTGTGACTTAGGTTTTACAATCCCTGATTTATTTGGTGCAGAGTCCCCTTATACATACAAAAGGTACAATATAAATCAATAAATAATAATAATAAATAAAGTGAAGTTTACATTTCACTTTATGATTTTCTGAGCATCAAAACATAAACTCTCCGTTGGCTGTCAGACATTAAATAAAGCACTATGCAAGCGCACCATCACACACCTCGTGTTACTTACTTGATGCAATTAAACTCCAGGCTTAAGGGTGGCCTCACAGGATTTTATGATATGTCTTTTGTTGGCCCATCTTTTACTTCTAAACTCTATCTTGTAAATCAATTCCTATTATAATTTGCATAAAACAGTGCTTCGTTCAATAACGTTTATGCTATGGAGACATCAGGTAGCAGTACTGGCTCCCCTTAGCTTGTCTGTCTGAGCTGTGTAGGACGTGTGTAACTCATAAATTGCTCTCTCTGTTTGATGCTGCATCTATTGTTGTTTGTAGGAAAGTTTGTATTTTTGTTAAGTCAAGAAGCCTGTAATTCTTAGTGTGATCCCTGAACCTTATTTAATGCTGTAAAACACTACAGGAAAGGGGGTTGAACTTTAATGTCTGCAAGGGGGAAAGTAATAACTTTCCCCATCTCTTCCATAAGTGACTTGGGCTATGTGATGAATGCAGAACCTTCACTCACAAGGTTTTCCTGATATTATACACTTGTAGCAAATAAGGTTAGAACCTTTAAAGTATAGCATTTAGTAATGTGCTGGAAATAGCTTCTTCTCGATTCCTTTAAAGGTCACTGCATTTGCTTTTGAGTCGTAATTTCAGTTCAGGCCTCTATAGAGTAGAACAGAGAACCGCTTGCCAGTGTTCTCTCAATTTCCCCAAGAATGAAAATGAAATGGCATGAGACATTCATAGGCAGTGAACAAGTATGTGTGCGTGTGTATGTGTTCATATGTGTGCATACTTTATCAAGTTTGGGAGTAGTTTACTGGACCGAATAATCAAGCATGGACACAAAAAACAAGGAAATAACCACTTTAGTACCCACCGAGTGTTTCACTCATGTCCTCCTCTGCATGACCACCCTCCCTCCTGTCACCTAGAGCTCACATTTCTCCACCCTCCACAACCAAAACCAGGCTTATTACTGACCTTATAATCACATCTTGCTTAATAATGTTGCCTTGATATTAAAAATGACACATTCATTTCTTTAATTGTTTGGTTAGTGCATCTACCATGAGGAATGACATTGAATTGTAATGAGTGGCTGCAAGATATGTTTTCTGCTCACACCTTGGAGAATACATGGATTAGATGTGGGTTATATAATCAACCAAAATTTGCCAGTAATGCTTCATTTAAAATCGAAGTTTACTTGTTAAGGACAGAAGTGTGGAGTATCTAGTTAATGCGTTGTGTGTTAGAATAGGATTAGAAGTTGCATTTTAGTTCTCCTGTAGGAACACCTACAAAGTATGGGGTGGAGGAGGCAGCATTTCATCTGGAGTGACACAAAAGAGAAGGAGCAAAGAAAAGGTCAAGCTGAAGGCTTTGGATTCTTTTCACTGGCTATGGAGAAGTCATCTAGGCCCAGATCCAAGTGAATATTTAGGCTCCAGACTCTTAATTTTGGTGCAAAGTTAGGATTTTAAGTGTAGGAGCCATAGTAGCTGGCTGGAAATGGGCCCTGATGCTAGAGATGCTATAGATCCATGTTGCAATACCCAAATTTAAAAGATTCCTCCTAGCAGATGCCATGACCCTGAGTTCATGTGCTTTTGCTCACTGCATGGGGAATGGTTGGCAGCTGAGAAGAGGATATGTGGCCTTTGCTGAAACAGGTCCTGAGCCATATTTTTCACACATGAACTTATATTTTAAGGCTCACTCTAGGCTTAAAACAAATGCTCTTTTTTTTTTTTTTTTTTTTAAACACATATAAATCAAAGTTGATGTGAGTTGGATTTTCCCAAGAGAATATTCATATTCAATGACTGGAATGATTTATTTTCTGTTTACATTTATGAGATTTGGCAACTGTTAGTGGGAAGTAGAAAAGTCAGCTATCATCATTTATAGCAGGTAAGCATATCTCTTTGGATGATCAAGATTTACAAACATCTTCCCAGTTGATTTATTCATGTTAACATTACTACTGTTCTATTTTAAAACCCAGAAAAATTATGCCAATTTTTGTTTTTGTAAATGAAGGGGAAGAACTGTTTTTGTCAACTACCAGCTCATAACTTTCCAGATAGCATGTTTGGAGGGTTTCATTGGACCATTTGGAAGATATTTGGCCTGTTTTGTATTAACCAAGGGACTTAGAGCTGTATTTTCTGAAGTGACTACTGAGAATACCTGATAGCTTAGATGTCCAGCTGAGACATCTGGTTCTCAGCACACAGGTGCTCGGTACGTGGAAATCTACCCTCATTCAAGTGTCTCTGCTTAAGCTCATGATTGAAATATTTTGATCAGTAGTTATTCTTCCTACCATGTCCACTCTCTCTTCAGATATTCTCCCTGCTCTGAGAGAGCACCTGCTGGACCACCTGAAACAAAACATTTACTATAGGTGCGATTTCTAATGCAGTTGTTAGGCCCTTGTGGCTGGTACTAAGCTGGGTCAGGTTGCGTGTTTCAAAACCACTTGATGCCAGCAGCAGGACAAATTGCTGTCTGAACTGACAGACAAGCCATGCCGGAGTGTAGTTCAGAAGAAGCTATATTCTGAAAGCCGTGACACCCCATGAAAAGCTTTTATTTTTCTTGTGCTTGTGGCAGTGCAGGAAGGTGGTGGTTTCTAACCATTTTGGATCACTGTCAGCTCTTGCTCTTTCTTGTGGAATGGCATGACATGACATGACATCCCCATCTGCATGAAAACACTGGGCATTTCACTGTCTAATGTGTTTCTGTGGACCAGCTGCGGAGTATTTTAGGAGGCCTTGTAGACCACAAGCAGTCCAAGACCGCACTGAAGGGGAGACCACTGWTTAAGCCTCATTAGGCTTTCCTGACTGAGCTACTCTTCTAAGCTCTGCCTTGGCTTATGCGCTGTGCATTCAAACCTGGCTACAAATTTACCTGAATATGCCTCAGTGTATGTGCTGAGCGAGGCGCCTCACAAGTGTGCCGAAGATACAATTTCCGCTTTAGGAAAGCCCTAAACAATTGGTCCTGTCCTTCTTAAAAACACCCTGCGTCACAACTAGAGCACAAGCCACTCTGGGGATTGAAATACTGTCATATATTCTCCTTTGCATCTCTAAAGGACTTACAAGCACAAGACAAACATCTTGGCTGCCTTGTAGACTTGCCGAGCTAACCTTGCTTACCATCCCTCATAGTGCAGAGAGCCACCTGCCTCCTAGCACAGAGGGGCCCTAGAATATATTATTCCATTAACACTTGTCTGCGTTCTGTACTCTGCATATTAAAGCAACTGAGGAGATCAGTTATCTTCACCTGGGGATACTAAGCCTTATTACGTCTTTTTTTTAATGTTTATCCAGAGCACTATGAACTTTCATTCTCCAAAGGTAGCAATCAACAAAGATCAATCGAGTGGCAGAAAGCAGCTACGTAAATAACTGCTTTCTCTGCTTGGAGTGGGAGTCTGAATTCAGCCGAGGTGAAGCTCTAAAGTGAAGGCAAAAGGATGGGATGGGAAGCAAAAACCAGCCAATTGAGATCACAGAGAGAGAGATGTTAATGACAAAGATCACACGCAAGAAAACCAAACAAAATGAAGCAGCTAAAGACAGTGATTATATAGATCTGAACAGACTGTTGACTATGTGGAATTGCAATTATCTCGCAGGCTCTTGGGACTTTGCTCAGGGAATCATTACTACAAAACTAGGAAGATTGTTCTCAGGTGCAGAACATATTGATTTTGCCGTTCACCAGCATCCTGCAAAGCAACTGACCATGTCATTTAAGTGTTTGTTAACCAAACACATCAATAAACATAAAACTTTCAAAAAAATAAAAATCACCTCATAAATAATTATAAAGGAGTGAATTATTACCTAGGAGCAAGTGTAATTGATGTCATTATAAATAAACCACAAAATATATCCTGTCCCAAACTGAAAAATGTATGAAGGCATCCGTCTACCTTGTTAAAAAATGATAGTTTATCTTGCCAAGAGGACAGCTTTCATAGCTGCCTCATTGGAAGAGGTGTGTGCAGAGAAGAGATTACATTGTAAATATTTTTTATTTGCTTTATTTTTCTCTCTTTTTTTTTTAATGTGAATTCAAGGCTTATGAAAGTGAGAGGGACATTTGTTACAGCCAAGCAGCAGCGGGGGCAAGAAGAGTTTCCGGGCGCAGTTCACAGCGGCCCTGACCTGCAGAGCTCCAGCTATTGTAATCCCTGGCCTTTGAAGAGCAGCTGTCAGCAACAACAGGCTTTTTCCCCCCTACTTTTTATTTATTTATTTAATCTGACCCAAGGACTACGGGGACAAGGGAATTTGTTCTTAACATCTGATGTGAGGCAATCAGTAATGGCAGGGCACTGGCGTCCGCTCTTCTCCGGGATTGCCTATTCAGTCCTAGCTGCAATTAACCCTAGCGAGATGCTCGCGCGGGAGGAAATGAGACCCTTCGCTCTGCTGACCAACGTCCCCACGTAGCTCCTAATCAGGGGCCGCTTCTTCTCCAGCCCGTGAGACAGAGACGAACCCACAGGGTGGGTCAAAGGGGTGAAGACGAAGGCTTTAGACTGGCACTGACTAATGAGCGAAAGGGA
The DNA here is from genome assembly GCF_003343005.1 of Rhea americana. Classification (NCBI taxonomy): domain Eukaryota; kingdom Metazoa; phylum Chordata; class Aves; order Rheiformes; family Rheidae; genus Rhea; species Rhea americana. Next base: position 547,061 of record NW_028186397.1, on the reverse strand, counting down.
CAGATGAACCCGTTTGGTAACGGTGGTCTCCGAGGTCTTTCGTACATGAAAGAGAACAGTTGAATACTTCCTTTGTGTGCACGCTCGTTTAAACGAGAGCCGGTCCGGGGCTGACCAACTCCTGGATGGCTCTGCGGCTGGGAGATAGGGCCCACGTAGGAGGGCTTTTAACAAACTCAGAAACGTGGCCGGGAGAACCCGGCGTGTGCTTGCACAGCCGCACGGCGTCCTGGGCCTGAGCTGTGTGTAAAACGGAGGCGTGACTCCACATCGTGCCGTAGGTGAACTAGAAGTGTACGCGCTGAGGGACTGGGGGAGAAGTGCCTGCGGCTGATACTTATTTTTTGTCCGAGCGGGCTGACATGTTGGAAAACAAAACAGTCGTCTTCTCCATTTTGGAAGTCTCAGGGAAAAACCAGAAAAGGAACATTTTTTGTTTTAATCTTTTGATAAATCTGGTGCCATCTTTCTTTTCAGGTCAGATTTATATGAGCCTATGTGCTTGAACCAGTGCACATCCTTACAGACTTCAGAGTCAAAAAGGGCTRTTGCTTGCTCTGACTTCCTGGCACTTGTGGCTTTGCGTTACTCACGTTTCCCCTCTCTGCTGCGTTGTCTCCCCCAGCCTCCTGGGAGGGGGGCTCTCTTTGCAGCTGTATTTTCCCAGAGAATCTCAAGCCTCCTGTTAATAACAGAATGTGATTTTTTTTTCTGAAAAGCTATGCTGATTTTTTTTCTCCCTAATTCAAGAATAAGGCCAGTATCAATATATCAGATGTACTCATGGGGATTTAGGCAGATCTGGAATCCCATTTTGCCAGTTCTGGGCAAGCTCTGGAGCACACAGGCGCTGCCGTGGGGAGAAGCAGCGTGGGAAGGCTCACCTGGTAGCTCCATGGGGCTTCTTGTTTCCTTTTCTTACTCATACTCTTTTTATTTATTCATTTACTTTATTCATATAAGAATAAATATTTTTCAGAGTGTCTAGGTTTGAAGAAACATTTTGTTTTTGGCAAATAAGTTCTGAGATACTGTTTGTTCAAGAGAATTATTGGCGAAGGAGGAGAGGATACTATGAGCACAGAAAGAAGGAGATGGAGAGAGGCAGAAAAGGAATGAGGAAAGGAGAAATAAATACAGACTAGGTGGGGAGCAAGGCTGGGGAAAGCTGACAAGTTGCTTCTTTAAAATGAGACTCACTTTTCTGTTATGAAAAGAGGAAAATTACAGGTTGCTATCCCAAAGTTTATCCTCTCGATGTGCTTGAGCCTTAGTTGCTTATGTATCTGGCAGTGCATTCCCAGCTAATGCTGAGCAATCAGTCTAGCAGCGCTTCCAGAGGAGCTCCTAACTCAAAAAAAAAGGAGCAGGAGAAGTCTCCTTGGAGATACATCTGACCTGGTGGTTCACCCACTCACCTTACATATTTATGTTTTCCTCTGGAAGTGCCTTTCCATTTTCATAGACTGTTCTGGGAGTCTAGATTACTGGTGCAGCTTGCCTTATTTTTAGACTGCTAATTTTTAAGTGCCTAACGTCAAATCTATTCTAAAAGCCATATGCTTTTCATAGAGGTCACAACCATGACAAGCTTTAAGTTTTCCCTTCATGGCACTGTATAGCTTAATTAATAGAGCTGGCTGATGCAAGGTCTCAGGGGTCTCACTCCTACTGGATTTGCGTTATTGTAACTAATAATTTAAGTGCATTTGAAATCTGCAAAAGAGGAGGAGGGTACAGAGCACAGCTGTCAAAAAGTGTATTCAGTTCATTAAAAAAACTGTGATCCGATCAGCCAACTGATTTATCCGTTAACTTGAAAAGAGAGACAGTGTTAGATTGCAGCTAATTTCTTTGAGCAGAAAAAGGCTGAGCTCTGAAATAAGCATTGCTGGTGTTAAGTGATGGAACTTAATACTTTCATATTGCAAGTCTGAAGTTAAACATCGGATTATGCCATTGAAAAAACAGGGAGTTGACTTGGATCTGTAAAGCTTCAGTTTTGAATTTGAAGCTTTTTTCTCTGCTTTTCTAGACCTTCCAGCACTCCCTCCAGCTCCCACAACATTTCCTGGCACCATTTCCATAACCCTGGTTGGAGCAGCTTATCTAAAGCTCTCCATTGGGGCCTGGAAATAGAACATATAGTGCAAGTTCTTTGGCTCATCGTTGACTCTGACAACAACCACAGCAACAACAAGAAGCTGGACTTATTTTTACAACTTGGCAGTGGAACAGCTTTGTGAAGAAAACATTTCTGAAATTACATTTTCATTAAAATTTGAAAAAACATTCAAGGGGGAACACGAAGAGGTATATTTTATGGTAAATTAAGAGACCTATTTTCAGTTAAGCAGAGGCATGCTTGGGAATAAAACATGCCCTTGGACAAATCCACAGTGCAACAAACTCAAATTGAACCTGCAACTGAACTCCATATCCATAACGGCTGTTAGCAAATCATGCCAACAAAGAGGGGAGGGTAGCCCTTGAAAAATGAACCAGAAGAAGTCTCCATTTTTGTTACAACATCTCTGTAAATAAGTCATCATCTTTTAGCTTCTAGTTGTCCAGAAATCTTTAACATCTTTTTGTATCTTTTATATGATAATGGGAAGTTCTGTATTATGGAGTGCTACCATTCTCACTCACAGGTTAGATATTTTTGACTGACTAATTTTCTAGATGATAGGAATAGTTCCCACACTTGGACGAAGAAGAAGAAAAAGGAGCAAATTAACACTTAAGTGCATTTCAAAAATAATTGTCATTCAGCACTTTTTGTGGTTAGGACTGTATTAATTAGATCTCCGTAGTTCATTTGCTCAGTCACACCTAATGAAGACAGCTGCTTCTTGAAACAAAATCTATGTCTGTTGAGAGCTATTGGAGGAAGTCTAAAATTCATTCATTTAATTCTGCCTGAACTTGTTCTGAAAAGTTTGTTAGGCTATAGGATGAAATTCTTTTTTATTCCAGATTTACAGTGCTTTTGAATGAGAGCAGATTCTGATGCATAAGTTTTGGGGATTTCTTTTATGTGGTGGAACATTTTGGTTCTGCACAAAACAAAAGTTGGCTGGTTCCCACATTCCTAATGGTGACGTGTACGAAGAAGTTTAGCATGTTGGCTGTTGATTTGTCAATAGCTTAATTCTCCATGACAACCTCCCCGGAGGAGTGAGAAAGTCAATAGCACGAAGTTCACATCACCTTCGATAGCTGATGGGAGGCAAAACACAGTAAAGAAGATAGAGGCCATAAACTGTGATAGGCAATGATTAACCCATCAGGCAGGAGAAATACAAAGCATTATTAAAATGACAAAATACGATGAGTAATTCAGTGCTGATCTAATTAAATAATACTCTAGTGTAAATCAGTGAGTTATAATCTGAGAGCCAGGGAAAAAAGGCATTTGGGCTAACTAATGATTTCTGAAAAGTCCCTATATTAAGTAAGTTCCTCTGCTTGGCATGGTTGTCATCTACCTGTAGCTCATTTCTGTGAATTTGGTTTTGGTCAGGAAGAGCTTGATCCAAAGCCCATCAAAGGCAAGGGGAAACTTCAGACTGATTTCAGTACACATTCTGGTGCGATATGACACATATAGGCTCACCTTGGCAGAACGAATGTCTGTTCCAGTTGGGGAGGAAGCTTAGATCTACCTGGAGCGTGTGGTTGAGTTTCATTCTCATTTAGCAGTGGACATACTCTTTATTTTAACAGTAGTGGTGGAGGCTATTGTAAAACGTGGATGTTTTTAGATTTTGAAAGAAATTGCAATCAGGCAAGTGATATGGTTCTCAGAGCTATTTGACCCCAGCCCTGGGATTCTGGATTTCCTTTCTTTAGTAGGAAAAACAGGAAAGTTTTATTTTTGCCATTTTGCCATGCTTTGATTTTGTAACAGCAAAACTGATTGGGATGGATCAGGGTTAGGTTCCATTTTATCAGACTTTTTCCAAGTCTGAGGGTGAAAATTCTTAAGCCTTTTCTAATTCTTTTCTTGACTTTAATAAAAACTTGTGTTTGTGAGCTTATTTCTTTGGATGAAGCTGGAAGACCACCAGTGATGTAGACATTTTATTTCCAGCTTCTTCCTTGAGCGCTGTTACTCTTGCAGTTCTGTTTTTCCATCCCTGTTAATCCCATACGTAGCTTGTAGCAAATCTGTCGCACGGGGCTGCTATATTAGCTCTTTGTGAATTTATAATTTGACTAGTGCAGTATGAAAATAGATTCTCCTAGTTTGATTTCATGCAGCAAGCCAACACTTCTGATTTTACTGGTTTCATTGTTTGCATCCAGGCCAGATATTGTTAGGTAGCCGTGAAACAGGATCAAGAAGACTGATGACCAGCTCTTAAGGGTGTTTTTAAAAATGTCCTGTTTTAATGCAGTTGGCCATATTGTTCACAGCCTGTGGTATAGTTTCACATGAGTTCATGTCACTATGTTGTTCTCACCAATTTATTATTCATCTGCCATGGCTAAAATATTTATAGCCTGTAAGGTCTGTTTCTTCCYAAGCACCTGTAGTGCTTATGCACAACAGTAACTTGGGCATCTGTCACAGCAGGCGTATTTGGTGGGTTGGGCTGCTGTGCCACCGTCAGTGACCCAAATGGCTCCCCTGATGACCTAATTAGGAAATGATGCTGACCTAGTGGCATGTTTACATCACTCTGTTCCTGGCATTATTTTTAGTGTAACTCTTTCGCTTACAACCCTTCTGATCAATTAACCATGCCGGTGTCTGCTGTAATAAACGTAAGGTCCCCATCAAATAAACCTCTCTTACCCATTAGTAATTACTGGCCACGGCCTTCATCAAAAGAGTGAGCTGAAAGTAAATGTTCAAATGGTGTTATTTGACTAATGTGCCACTTGAATCTGACCTCTCCTTCATTGTGCAGTATAGGCTGATAAGGAGTCTTTGAGAGACTTTGCTCCTTTCTGCTGAAACATAATCTCCTTCATTAAAGTCTGAGTTATTTAATCACATCTTTTCAATGAGGCTGGCTTTTGCTGAAGTCTAGGAAAAGATAGCCATTGTCAGATGCTCGTTCAGTCCCACTGAACCCTCTTTTTCCTTCTTGTTGCTTTGTTTGCCATACACACTCCTCCCAGTTTTGGTTTTGCTATTTTCAGGCAACTTTTTAGTTCAATGAGGCTTTTCCTCGTTTCACCTTCCTTGCATCTTTCAGCTATTGTCAGTCTTCAGTAAGGCAGAAGGCCTTCCTGATGGTGCTGAATTTCAGTGTTGATAAGACGGGAAATGTTTCACAGGCAGCTGTGGGAAATCACAAAAGTTATGTTGCTCCAAAGATGAGTATGGCTTAAGGTCATCTATCTTCACAAACAGATAATCTCTCCACACTTCTCTCTTTGTGTAATAGTTTTTACTTCGGAGAGAGAAGTGTATTTGCTAAGAGAATAATTGTTTGCTTTTACATTGCATGTAATAGAACAAGTTTTCAATTAAAAAATAAAGTTCAAAAAGCTGCAAGTGGCCCTAAACATTGCTAACTATTACACCCATTTTTAATGTGTAAATTACTCTTTTTCTTCAAAACAGTTMATTTCCTCTGAAAACATCTCACTTTCAGCTGTGAGTCTTTTGAATTGTTTCCCCACATTTTCCAGGGATCTTCCTCTATGTGTGGCTGTTTTTTACTTTTCAGTGATWTTGGAAAACACATACTGAATTTTTTCCATATTGTGGCCATTTTACTATACCTTCTTGTCTTTTTATCCCTGGTGCTGTTGCCTGGTAGATAACTTTTCTGAATATCCAGTTCTGTGTTAGAAATCAAAGCCTGTCTGATCTGACACAAGGAAGTTAATTATGTTATGATTTAGAAGTCTTTCTTATTTTAAAATGCGTTATCTGAGTATGACTAGCTGTTTGCAACAAACCCAAGACTGACATATTTTAAAATGCGTTATCTGAGTATGACTAGCTGTTTGCAACAAACCCAAGACTGACATGGCCAGTTCCCATTCAGAGCAGACATGATCTTGGTCTGTTCAAGGGTAGTGTTTAGTAATCAGGTATTTTAGAGGCTATACTTAACTATCTTCTAAAGCATACTTCCCAGAGCAGACGACCTTGATTGGCTGGAAATTAGCTGAACTTACAGCTGGTGAGTTAGTCTGTTTTATCTTGGGAGGCAGGACTTAACTGTTCATGAGTTAATCTCCACAAGCTTTTACTCCTATTGAGAATTTGGCTCCTGTTTTGAACCCTCCAATCCCTGTCACTACTTGTTACCCTGTAGAATAGGCACGTAGAAGGAGTTCAACTTCTTCTTTGAGTCTCCCCTCCTTGATAACACTGCTGACGGCTGCTTCTTTGGAGACATGTCCAGCTTAGCCTCCAACATACTGGGAAAGGAGAAACTGGAATGCAGTTATGAACTCAAGCTTGCACAGCGTTTAAGCCTTGATTCAACACTCTCAAGGACTAGCTGAACTTTAAAATGACTACCAGTAGGACAGTTTCACGTGCATCACATTAGACATGTGCATTAAGGCTTTGCTAAATGAATACGTAAAAACTTACATCTTTGCTTACTTAGAGGTGAATCTTTTTCTGAGCAGTGTACCTCTTCGTCTGGAGCCGATCGAGTCATACTGGAAAGCAGCTCAGCAGAAGACGGCCTTATTATGAGCCCAGAATTTATTCCTAATGTGAAAATTGCAATGAATGACTGGCATTGAAACTCTCAGTATTTTTCCTTTTTCACCAGTGACCAGTCAATATTAAGACCAAAGGCTTCTTAGAGACCTAAAACTTATAAACATTTGTAGCAGTCGTTTTGTGCAGCAGGGCTGCCTGTATTGTTGTGGTATCTAATTCCAACCTAGACAATTTTTCCCTCTGTAATGGAAAGGAGTTGAGAATCAGAGAGTGATTTAGGGCTAGTGGGAGRGACAGATGCAGGAGAGTAGCAGTTCTGGCTCTAACACTGCACTGCCTGTTGTGTAAGATTAATGACTGTGGACTACTCTCTATTTTTCTCTCTCTACAACTGTGAGCAATCGCCTCCAAAATCAGCCTGCTGCTGGCTAGCCAGCAAATAGATAATAAGATCCCTGTGTGTTAAATATGCACAGCTGCATGTCTGACATTGCTGATCCATCTGCATGCCGAGATACCACGTGCCAGCTGCCTAGCTTGGGGTGAACAAGGAAGGGATCCATTAAAGAAAGTCCGCAACGTAATTACGGTGCTCATCACTTTCCATCACTGCGCTCGGCTGCTCTGAATTCCTGGAGTTTCTCTCCCCTCCCCATCTCTCTCTTGGCTACGGAGTTTGAAAGCACCAGACACTTGTACTTTACCATTTAAAAAGTGAGCTGGGTTTCCAGGTGGGTTTTCCCTGAGCTCCTGCAGTGCTAGTTTTCACCTCGCCAAGGTGGTGATTCAGGAGSAGCTTGGCCAGTCAAGTGAGTCACGGAGCTTTCCTACACCCCTGCTTTACTGGCTGATACTTTCCCTCAGTAACGAACTGAACAGCCTTTTCCATGACTTCTTTCTGTCTCTCTCCCTCTCCGTCCTCTACCACTTTAAGCAGTTTCTGGCATTCTTCTTCTGTGGCTGGGAGAGCAGAAACCCAGCATATTCCTGACACGCTGTTTGCTGATGCCTGCACCAGCCATAAGGGCCTAATAGCAACTGGATGAAGGAACGGGCATCATAGCCAAGAGTTTCAAAACTAGGAGCCTTCAGCATTGCTCTTGGGTCCATGTTCAGGGACTGGGGTCAGCATGGGCTGTTCTTGCTCTAGTCTTTTCTGAAAATCAAGATGCCTCGACTTAGGTGGCAAGGTGGAGATAGTTGCCCCTTCCCACAGCTCCTTTGCCCTCCTCTTGCTCCTGGGGCTGCAAATCTCAGCCACTGAGGGAGGGAAGAGGAATGCCGAAACCTGGGTGGAAGCCGCTGGCTTCAGTAAGGAGTGTCTAGAGGTGCTTATGGGCCCAGTGCTGTGCTAAACACYACTCCCTGGTTTCTGTTGCTGCATGAACTAGCTCACATCTGGTCATTCTGGATGGCAAGAGGAGCACGTAAGTTATGTCTGCATCCAGAAGGCTGTGTCGTCTCGCCCTAAAACACATCAGCAGCAAAGCGCCCTTCTGGATCCTTRCTGGAAGAGGGAATGGGGTAAAACACACAAGTTATTTATAGGGGCTCTTATTCAGCCTTATCTTTAATCTTTGACTTGCAGCTGAAGCTGTGTGCCATGCTTACAAATGAGGAATGTCATCACTGTTCTACTGACAGATGTATAAATCCTTTAAACTATGATTTTATTATGTAAACTTTCTTGCCACTGGCATCCTGTCAGGACTCTAKTGGGAGGGCTTTCCTCCCCAGGTGTAACTGTGCAAACATCATGGTTATGGCACAAAGTCCAACTGGGTTAGATTCTGTCACATAAATATACATTGARTTAAATCAAACACAGCTTGCGTGCAGTTGGAAAAGCCCATTTATAAGCAGTTGTTTGAGATCCGTGAGATAACCCACTGTGTCAAGATAGCTAGTTCCTCTATAGTGTTGTTCTTGGGAAAATGTAGAAGTGAAGAGCAGGAATTAAGCTAAAGCTAATAGGTGAACAATGTTCTTGGATTTTATATGCCTGGATTTGCATGACCCCTCTTCCCCCTTTCTTTATCTCTGTTTTTGTGGTGAGAACCAGCTCTGTAACTGAAGGAATACCCAGAATCTAGGAGGGAGCCCTTCCAAAATAGCATGTTACAGACGGTCACTGTCTGGGAAAAAAGGAAATGATAATACTTTGGAACATAATGACATTTTGTATATAAAATAAGGGAATTGGCAAAAGTATCATAAAAGTGCACATGCTTCAACTTATTGCTGAGTGAATGTGGGAGTGAATCCCCTCCCCCTAGTCACGCCTGTGCTTTAAAGTGCAATAGCATTAGCAATGTCTCAGCTCCAACTGTACGAAAAGGCTTAGCAGAATAAGCTACAATGGATATAAATAATTGCTGGGGAAACTGAGTTTCTCACAGTCTTTTGGAGGACTCGGTTTGCTATGACTACAATATGTACAATACTGCCCCAAAATACAAAAAAAAAAAAAAAAAAAAAAAAAAAAAAAAAAAAAAAAAAAAAAAAAAAAAGCCCCCCACACCCCCCATTCGTGCTTGAAATATTTTGGAATCTGTGGTGAGTAAGACATTTGTGTTCCCCTGATAATAAAGAAGGCCAAATAATGTATCAACTATACTTACAAGGATGTGTTATCATATTTAAATATTTTCTTCGTGCTTTTCAGTGTACTCTGTTAGTTGTACGTACTGGGTGTCTTCCCGATCTCAAACAGTTTTTAAATGGGTATAAGTACACTGCCTCCTGATTATCATTGTTGTAAGTGAGAATGGAGTCAAGGTGATACCTRGAAGTGACTTGGAACCAAACTTTGGAATCCGCTTGGTTTTTAAGGCCCCTTGGAAAAGCAGCACCCTCTTCAAGGAGCAGACCAAGAGTCTGGGTGCAACAGATTTGAAAACATTTAAGACTACCTTTTCAACGGATATCTCATGAAGTGAAAGGCACCTTGATCCAAATCCTTAGATATGTTTAAGCATCAGTATCCCACTAAATTACATCTGAGATTCTCTTAGGCATAGATTCATGCTGACTGACTGAGCACTTCCAAGGTGTGCTTAAATCCCAGTCGCCCCAGGCACAGGAATAGAGAGGGCATCTCAAGGAGACTAAATCACCCTCTGGCACAGACTGCCACTCTTCACTGATCCTAGAGACAGTTTAAGATGATTCGGGCTTCTGATGTGGGTGCTGCAATTAAGTGTCCAACGTTAGTTACATCTGTGGCCTTTTCCGAGGCATTTTGAASCCCTGGTCTCTGTGGTTCCTAGCGTATCTACATGGTGCTTACCAACTCAAACAGATGAAAAAGCCTGCCTTGGACAAGCATGTTTGGCCCCTGTTTGCACACAACAGAGGGAGACACTGCTTAGAATGAAGGACATCATGATGATTATTTTATGTATCAAGTTTTGTCATCTATATCTATACACAAGATACTGAAAAGTGTGTGCATAAATTAGATTGTTGAATGCAAACGTGGCTAAGTAGATAACTAAATGGTTATCTGACAGGCATAACTCCRGACTGATTTATGCCTGCAGTCATTATAATGGAATGTACAGTTGCTTGGAGGCCAGGAAAGTCAGAGAGTTTCCTTTTGACTTCAGTCAAATTTAGGCTAAGCCCTCTGTAAGTAGTTGTGCATTCACAATATAAAAAGTCTGGCTTCTCTGTTCTTTACAGAATTCCCATTAAGATATAGATGAAGAGGATATAAGCCATCTCAGCGTTCAGTGCTAAGGAAAATGGGAGCACTGGAAGTAGGAAAATACCTTTCAAAGATAGGAAACCATCAAATGTTTGCAAAAAGCCAGAGAACATATGAAAAGAGCCTGGTCTAGAGGGTTAACATCCATTGATAAAAATAATTGAGACTCAGCCAAGGTTCATTTGCTCAGTGAATAAGGCAACTTGCAGAAGCAGAAGTCCATTTATCTTCCAGGAATTTTTGCTTGTCTATGGGACTTGTGCTCCTAAATCTTTCAGCTATGCCCTAAAATCCAGATAGTAAATGTATCTGGGTCTTGCACAAACCCAGAAGCTAGATCACAATCCAGATTTCAGTGCAGCTCTAAATATGACTTGTTTTGGCAGATCTGCTCTTCTTTTCTGGGTTCCATTACTAGCTGAAATCAAGGACCAGATCTTGTTCTTGTTTCAGTCTGTGTAAATCTAAAGTAGTATCTTTTGACACAGTGAAATTATACTGGGATAAATGAAATTTGAATCTGTCCTTAGAAGCAGTGCGTTTTAAAAAGCCAAGAGAAAGGTTAAATCTAGATGTTGATGTGCCAGTATACCATAGGAAAATTATTTTTCTGGATATATTTCTGTACAGTCTGAATTTCTCATCAAAGTTCTTGTCCAGTTTTGTAGGTTTATGAAGGCAGAACATAAAAGTTTCAAATTAGTGGGACACCTCAGAGGTAGCTGGCTGGATATTTGAAACATACTTTAAGAGGTGTGTCCCCTCACTGGTAATGACAAAATCAGCTCTGTGTATCTTGGTACATAAAGAAAAATACGCACCCTAGTGAATACTGCTTTAGGCTTTTGTTTCATCTTTGTGTTATGCATTTATAAAAAAATCTTTCACATGTAGAAGGAACAATCCTGGTACATGTTTACCAGATTAAAAAAAAAAAAAAATCACCGGCCATTAAAATTAGCAAGTTGATGAAATAGTGTAAATCCTACCTGATGTCTGCTTTTAGGAGAAAGACTACTTTCAAGTCATCTCTAATGAATGATGACATTCCATATTCAAGGAACAAATGTGATCGTTTTCCTGCTAGCCAGCACTCTCTTGCTTTCTCTTTCTGTGTCTTCTCTTTGGGTATGTATAAAGGAAGCTTGCTGGAGAGGAAACCAACCTTAAACGAATTGCAAAGCCTAGGTGTTTCTTTTAGAAATGTTGTGAGTGCATAACATTGTGGTAGTGAATTAGAAGGTGAAAAAATTGTAAGGATGTGAATGGTGTAGTCAGCTCCCTCTGTACAATGAGGAGCAACAGTAAGCATTCCCTGGAGCCACAGCTGCAGGGAGGAGTACCGCAAAAACAGTATAAACAGCAAAAGGTTTCTTTTTTTGTATCTTCCAGATTATTCCTGGTAATCTTTCTGAAATAAAGAGCAGCAGGTGGAATGATGTGCACGAAACAGTGAAGGCGTGGCTGAATCACCTGTAAGGTAGGCTTTGGGGACAGCTACTGAACCTTGCAAATTCTTGCTGCTGAATTGATCCCCAAGCTGGTGATCCACTTGTGTCCTGTGCAGACGCCTTTGGCTCTGGTCGCAGGCAGGGCTAGGAGAAGAGGGCTCTGCTTGGTTTGCCAGGTCGGGACAGAGAATGAAAGCGGTGTCTTCCTGCCTTTCCCTCCTCTAGTCTCGTTCTCCCCTAGGGGTGTGTGCAGACTTGAAACAGTGTCCTCACGTACTGATGGGAAATGCCTTTGCGTGTTTGTTTTTAAATGGGAGACAGAGGCCCATGGATTCCACACCTTTTCTAAAATGCCAGCCTTCTCACTAATTTTAAAGTGGGAAYACAAACATGAAAAGTGCTGTATTTTAATTATGAAGTGGGGTAGGAATGGGAAGGAAGGAAGAAAGTGCAATCCAACAAAGCTAAGATTTAGGGTGACATCACTTTCTGTATAATTGCAATGCCAGCAGACACTCAATAAACATATCAGCATTGTTAAAATGATTTATGACCTGAATAGTTGAATATAAAATATTATCAATAGATGTGTCATCATTGATCTTTCCTGGGGCTAGCAGCTGAAGGATGAACAGGGAGATGATTTTAACAAACAAACCTTGACAGGAATCCAAAGGAAACAATGTGCAGGGACAGACAGCTGACAAATTCAGTATGGGGCCATTAAAACATGTGATGAATTTGCTGGGAAAGTATATATTTGTGGAAGAGGTGAGCTCATATCTACCATAAATTTGTCAGCCGGTGACACAGTGTTCTCAGGCCTGGCATGAATAATGCCTAGCTATTTACGGGCTTTGTCTGGCAAAAGCTCTATCAGTCACTCCAGGGTTATTTACAAAGAAAAGTGTCTATCAGTTACAAGGACATGACTTTGCCACTAAAAAATAACAGAAGAGGAAATCAGCCAGTGGCCTCTTCGTGCAAGATGCATCTTCTCCAGAGAAGCTTTGGCCTGGAATGAATCAGATGGACTGCAGTAGGACCTCCTGGCAGAGTGCCTGGCATAGGCTGCAATCGTACATTTATCCGCACTGATTAGATTAGAATTATTAATAGGGGTCTATGGAGTGGAGCAAAGGGTCATTTAGAGTTTAATTCTGTTCTCAGATAACTTCGTTTCAGCTGATGGGATTGTTATTGTAGGGGTTTTATATGTTTATAGGAAACAATATACTCAATAATGAAGTCATGCATCCTTCTGCAAGATTAGGAGAGCTATTGTGTTGCTGGAGTGAAGTCTTCACGATTGTGTTAATTAAGTAATAGTGATTTGACTTTGTGTCCTCATAAAATGCATTTAAGAAGTGACTAAAAGCTGCTGAGAAAGTGTTCCCTCAGTATAAATATATAGCAAAACAAGCAAGAAATGAAAGCAGCCTTAGATTAAGTAAACAGAATTGCTGACACAATGTTTTTACTTAAGAAAGATGACAACTTGCCCCGGAGTTTCAGCTTCCTGCTATGTTCATATAAATGCCTTATCGATTTAATATTCAGTGTAACAGGTTCTTTTTTCCGTGTTCTCAGTTCTGATGAAAGTGGAAAGCAGGATTATGCAATGTGGTATTTAGGGCGTGTTTACATTCATTCATCATTTGGTTTAGGCTTTAGACCAGAAGTAGTAAATTGGTTTACAGTTTGAGATCTCTGATCAGCTTTTTCAAAGTGGGCACCTGAAGTTAGACATTGAAATCTGCGTTTAAGACAACAGGTTGAAATGGCCTGATATTCGAATAAAACGAATAGGGCTGGTGGAAATTTTCATGATACTGTCTTAGGGAAAGTAATCCTTTCTCCGGTCGTCTTAACATTCACAGCCCTTGAAAATTTTGGGGTTTTCATTTAAAAACCTACTGAAAATCTGAACCATCCTTCTCTTTTACTCGTCCCCTAAGTTTTGACAGTTGACTTAAGAAAACTTATAGTTTAAAATCAGATTTGTTTGTTTTATGCTTGGTTACCTAAATAAGAAGTACTTTTTGTTTCAGTTTGTTTTGAAGATGATTATGTATAAAATTGCCAACAGCTTGGCAATAAATAGACTTTTAATGCCGGAATTCCAATTTGTGACAGAACAGCTCCAGTTCCTGCTTTATTTGTTGCTTATTGCCAGTAGGATTTGCACATGTTCATGAATACTGAAAATTAAGCTACCTTCTGAAGGAAGTCAAGAAGTCAGTCTAGTATCACACATTATGCTCTGAAGCCTAAAATGTTGACCCAGGTTCTTTGAAATGTTGTTGTCCTAATTTCACACAGTGTGTCATGCTGTTACTAATAACACTCTTACGGTTTTGTCACTAGGTACGTTATCTTCAAGGGCTTCCAGTGTGGTGATAAAATTTTTCTGAGAAGTTTAATTTTGTCTGTTTTTCAGTGGCAGGGAGCCAGCTTCTTATATGGTGTAAATTGGACTCTTTCCATTCATTTCAGTGGAACTGTAGTAACATACACCATTTGAAATCAAATTAAGCAGTAAGCTTGGAATGTGAAAATGCAGCATGTCAATGCTTCAGGATAGGATTTCAGTTGCAAGTGAAGGAAGCCTCTCGTTCATGACCCCAAAATGTGACCACAGAATAAATAATAAACACTGACAACAGACAACACTTTTTTTTATCCTTTAAAAGACAGTATTTTGTGTCTTTAAAAGACAAAAAGAAAGGCAACTTTATCTTATTTTTGCAGAGAGAACAGTGCAGTTAGTTTGTTAGGCAGATGCTTAACATGGTAATTGTGGCAGTGAAGAGAATGAACAACTACAGCATTTCCAGGGTGGCCACTGAGCTCGTACAGTAAAGGATTTCTACAACCTGAGTGTTTATCTTACGGGCTTTGCAAGCATGTAAGACAACCCAATTGATGTGATAAACTGCAAATGCTCCAAAGGAGCTATCATGGCCAGTTGTGCCATTGATACATTGGCTCGGTATGATTTACTGTACATGATACAAAGCATAACTCAAAGGAGTTGCTATTGCCTGTTGATCAAATCTGTACTAAAAGAACTCCAGAAAAGTAGCTAGATCAATTGATCTAGAGCCAATCTAGATATGACAGTTTTTGTAGACAGTTACTCACATGGTTAAAACTTTGATGTGAAGCAATGTATTTCCATATTTTGAAGTGGCCATGAAATTTATTTGGGGTCACTCTAGTGCATCAATTCATTTTTCGTCATATTTCTTCTATCATTGAGAAAACGAAAATAAAATCTTAAAGGCATTTAATTAATTCTTTTCTGCTTTGTGCTTAATCCGCAGAGAAGCATGCTGGTTCGGAACTGGAAGATGCAGATATTAAAGAATAATTGTATTTAAAGGGTAGCTTGTTTTGCACGGGCCAGGTGTTCRTTTTCCCTGGGAGATAAGTGCTCTGAGAGTTCGAGAACTTTTGTTGTGAGAACTTGCACCATCTACTTTCGGAGTGAAGAGATGGGAGATGTAGTTCTGGCTCTGTCATGCGTCTGGTGGGAGTATTCTGACAATTCTGGTATTCATTTGGATTTCATCCACTCTATCTGTGTGTCCAAGGATTTATACCTTTTTTCCTGGCTGTGTCCCCCATGACTTCAAGAATTTGCCAGCCAGTGCTGAGATTGCTTTAATGAAAGTCTTGTTCAAAATGCAGTTTCCATTACAGGGGCTCAACCTCAAACCTTTTCAGTTCCCATTGATGCTAGTAGAAGTCAAAGGAAAACAGTACTTTGAAGGGACAGTTTTAGCAGCCAGTTCAAAGCCTTGTAAAGGCGACAATTATCTTCCTTCGGTAAACTTTACATCACATTTTCAGAAAGGTGTAATYCTGGATATTGTTTCAGTAGGAAAATCTGTGTGTTGGTCTGGAAACTTCGCATACGCTTCATTTTTATTAGAGTTATATCCAGCCAGCTGTTCCATTGAGTTTCTTATTTTCTTCTAAGAACCTAGTTGGATGTGTTTCATCTGATTTTATCTAAGCTTTGCATTTATGAAGGTAATGTTAAGGCAATGGCAGACTTGCACACCTTTAGGTGGAATTTTAGGACACTTCATCTCCTTTGGAAACATCAGTGGCAGGTCATAGAACTTGGGGTACTTACGTGCAGCCCGATGTCTTTGTTCCTGCTTCACGGGTGGCAAATGAAACTGCGCGGGGCAAAATTGTTCCTTTAGGCGGCAGGACTCAGGCACCYAGCCTGGTGCTCTGGTCACAGGGCTCTGTTGGCCCTGGGAAGGTACACCAGCACCCAATATACACTAAGAGAGAGAGCAGCCAGGGAGAAGTGAATTTGGGCTGGCCAGCTTTGCCTCTAGCGCTTGCCAGCTGTGGACTTGGGAGCTCATCAGCCTGTTCATGCAGCTCAGCTGGCAGGAGAGGGAGACAGAGCACCACACTGGGTGCTGTGGGTGGAACAGGTCTGCAGACCCAGTAGTCCCATGCTGTGAAGGTGTTTGCTCTGGCTGCTTGTGCTGGTGGGTTACAGGGCTGGCTTGCATTTTGAAACCTGCTCAAAGTTGTGGTTTTCTGTTTTCTTGACTAAATATAATTTGAGTATAAAAAATCAAAACTTTAAAAGCTCCTAAGTGGCCAAAAGGATTCATTCCCCTGACAAGTAACTTTAAAAACATGTCTGCAATTGAGTCCATGTGTCTGCTTTAGACATTTCTACTGGAAATACATTCACAAGTAGAGGCATTGCTGTAAATAATCAGATTTCAAACACTACAACTCCTAGTCATTTTGAATATAGTCCTGGAGTAGGAATAACAAACACAAAACTGGCTGCCCTAATACAGAAGAAAGAACTGTAAAGCCATCAGCAAAATCCAAACCAGGAAATGCTGCCAACTTAAGGCAAAGTAAACTGAGAGTAATAAATCAAACGGAAACACATATTTTACTGTGGACTGAACAATACAGGGCCTGATGTTTCCACAGGCAAGGCACAAATATCCTTTTACTATCAAAAACAAAAGCTTTTAAGGCTTCAAAAGGAGCTGCAGGCAAAGGAGCAAATCATAAATGACAGGCAGAGCTAGTCTGACAGGACTTTGGGTTGTGTTATGTAGGTCTTAGAAGATTCACAGATGTCAACTTACCCTCCAAGCGTCACTGCTGACCGTGTCATCCCCTGCTGCTAACACTTGCAGCAATTTTGGGCAGGTGAATTAAAACAGCTTAACAAGTTACATCCCTGCAGCTGAGCTGCTGTGAGTGTCTGTGTATGTGCTCATAGCCTGCTTCCACTGCAAGGCGAAATGCAGTAGATTGTATTTCTTTTGCTGAAGATGCTAAAGATCAACCTTCTAATAAAGATTTAAGCTGACACATTTTGAACTTGCAGTGGGGACTGCTGGCAGGGACAGCTCAGCTGAGAGGAGGTACCTCCTCAAGCTGTTCTGGCTTGGTTGCATTTAGTTGTGAGCTCGTGCCCAGGCTGTAGCTACAATCTCTAATTCTGTAGCTACCATACACGTAGGGGTGCAGTGGAGCCCAGTTAACAATGTTAGATTTTGCTTTTCATTTAATTTTGCTTTGTAGTTTACTGTTTTAATTTTCCTGAAACCATATGCACTGAGCAAATAATCCTTCAACTGCTGCAGAACCAAGCTTTCCCATCCAAAGGCAGGCAAGCTGCTTTTAAGAATTTGGAAAGAAGATCCTAGATGCTATCATCTTCTGAACAGAGAAACAGTGGAGAAAGCAGTAGAGTTTCTAGCATGTTAGGGACACATCTGAGCAGCCTAAGCACTTTATCATCCTTTGGAAACTTTATTATGGTAGTTGAGTATTACTAGTTCCCTCTGCAGATAACTTGGGGAAGCAAATGAAAGCTGGAGCGAGGAAGGCAGTCCCAGCTGGCAGAGTCCTGTGCTAGCCTCTTCAGTGCCTCCTCTCCGTAGGACACATACACCGACCGCTGTGAGGGGCTTTTGGCCCACACAGGAAGATAAGAATTAAGACTGAAAGGAACTTCCTAAGTCATCAAGTCCTGTCCCCTGCTGCTGAAGGCGACCACATCATATGATGTCGTTCAAATACTTATCTAGTTCCATCTTGAAACCATTTAGGTTTCGTGCCCTCACTGCTCCTATTGAGAGGCTGTCTTTCTTCTGGTGGCTGTAAGCATTCTTCTAATTTCTAGCCTAAATGTGTCCAGAGCAGTTTATGTTGTGTTTAATAGATACTGAGAAAATAAATGAATCACAACCTGCTTTTGATACACATGTATAAGCACCCTCTGCTGCCTAGTGCTAGGTGTTGTACTTAAGGGAATGAATAAATAAGGGGGGAAAGGGAGATCATGCCTACGGGGTGCAGGCTTCACATCTGCGATTTGGAGAGGAGAGTAAAGGCTCGAGGAGTGAAAAGGGCAGCTGAGAGCAAGGGAGCAGAGAAGTGAAGTGAGGAATGGGRAGGGAGGAGACAGTTGAGCTGGACCAAGGGGCAGGACCTAGGTGTTAGAGGAAGGGTGCCCATAGTGAGCACAGGAGAAATTTTGAGGTTGAATGTGGGGGGAAAATCACTTCTAAGAAAAATAGATACTGATACAAGTTAAAAATTATATTTAGGTAGGAGGCAAGCAGATGGGAAAGGAAATAAAGTGAAAAGGAGAGGTTAGAGCAGGGAAAAGAGCAATTTCGAGACTGATAACAAAACTGTTTAAAGTGTGGAGATGGCCTATTGGTTGGGCAAACTCAGACTTTGATGCACAAGCTGGCTGGAAGCTAAGCTCTCATACCTGCTGCAGATCCCCAGAAAGAAGAGAACAACCAAAACAAACAAACAAGCAAATCTTTAGAGAGACAAAACTGTGTTTCCTGAGAAAATTTTAATGTTATTTCCGTAGCTGAAGGGAACACAAAGAAGGAATGAAGAGTGTAGCATTGGTAGTTCATGGTTGCTGGTACTCAGAGCCAAGACCTCGCTCCACTGGTCTCTGAGAAATTGTCATCATTAACATGGCAAATGTGACTATTAAAGAAGAAGTCATCCCTCTTCATCAAAGTATGCTTTAAATGGAGACAATTTTTAACAAAGTAGATAATTTTAAAGCAGGTTGAGATTTCTACCCTACCTGCCTCTCCCCCTCCCCCCTGCCCCAAATCTAACATCCTTTGCCACCATTATATGCAAAAGATGCACAGGGTCGGAAAGATGAAGGAAGAAATGTGTGGGTAGCCAGGCATATACACAGATGATAACATAGACCTCTGTCCTGAGATAGCTTTAAAAATTCTGCAAGCAGCAAGATTTACTCACAGTTCATGCCAAGCAGTATATTACAAGTTAGGAGAAAGCTCCGTCTGGCAGACGGGCAGTAGCTGTAAGGTAACGTGGTGCCGCTTTGTAAGACTGAGTTAACAGCTACGGAAAATCTCATCATGCTACAGTTCCCTTCTGCAGAGCAAGTGTGTACACAGCAGCCTGCACAGCCCGACGGCATGCGCKGGGCAGGGACTGAGGCAGCTCAGCAGGGCAGGCATCAGCCCCGTCTGAGCCTCTGAAGGCGTAAGCGTGTGTGCCTGTCTTCGAGATGGCCTGGGGGCAAGAGAGCTGCTTATGTGAGGCGCATGCGTGGAGGACTTTGCAGAGTTGAGAGCTTTATGTGTTTTCTGCACGCGGTGCCGATAGGACATTAAATAGTGGGAATATAGCCAGTGATCAGGGTGAGAATGGCTCTGGCTTTGGACTTGCTGGTATTTATTATGAACAGTAAATGTAAATGGAATTTCAGTCTTCAGCTGGATATTGGGGTGGTGATAATCTCGGCTCTCCTGTGAGTTCTCCTTCTTTCCTTAAGAGAGAATTTGGAAGCTTTATTTTCTTTACCTTATGCTGGAATTAAGTGAGCAAAGATTCCTGGTACCAATTCCTGTATATCAAAATCAGAACTTGAGACACGTTCCTCTCTAGTTAAAGAGAAGCAAAACCACGAAGTGTTTATGTCTTTTAGATGAGAATGGTGTTTGTGAATCCAATCCTGATCTGCAAATTCGCCAGAATTCATTCAGAAGCATTAATCTTGCAGTACTGTGCATTTTTTAGAAGGCTGTAAGTTGTTCTTTTCTCTTTCTTTCCCCAAATGCAAACATATGAAATAAATAGATGTCTTCTGTCCTTATGGCAACAGAGCTAGCTTCCATCAAGCCAATTAATGAGCGGGAGGCAATGTTCAGTGTGTATACCAGGGACTGCCGTCTGATCGGTGAGCTGGGGGCCTTGCCTGGATCTTAGTACAAGTCATCAGGTGGCAAATTCACCAAGGAGTCTGCCAGCTGTTTAACTTCATTACAGTTTATCATTATGTCTGCCTCCTTTTTTATTTCTACGTTTAATCACCTAATATCATTTTTATCGGCTTGTCAGGGCGTGGGAGAGAGCGGTGGGGAATTCGTTTCACTTCTTCATAGCGTGTCTATTTTGGTAAAATATTATGGCAAGTTTATATCTGTCCTACTCTGAAAAATAAGATACAAGTGAACTAATAAAGCATGTAAGAGAGTACCAGAACATCTAATTAGTATTAACTCTTTCACGTAAAGCCATGATAGGAGCCTTCAGTACCAAATACATTTTTGTATTGTTTAAAATGCAAAATGAAACAGTAACTGGTAGAAAAAAGGTTGCCTATAGCCAAGCAATTGCTTTAAAAAAGCGCCTTTGCAGCTCAAAGCATTCACTTTATTTTGACTGAAGCATGTTTTTGTCAGTGTGACAGGATCTGTCACATACTATCAGGGAGCTGATCACCAATTCCAACAGTGTCTTCATCCCCCGTTAGATCACACATCAAGTCAAACTGCTCTTCAGGCTTCCTACCTGGCCACCAGAAAGGGAGAAATCTTCCCTGTGCACCGCACTTGTATTCTGGATATGGAAATCCACTGTGATTTTGTTGGAGGGCTAACGATTAACTTTTAGAAGATTTTAAGTGAGCAATTAGTAGCAAGCTTTTTAACGTTTTCTATATATACCATACAGTCCTAACTAAACACACTGTACTTGCAGTGGAAGTACAGTCATGCTCATACATCACTCTAGAAATAGGCGTTGTTAAAAAAAAACAACCAAAAAAACCAGTCAGCTTCAAAAATATCCGTGCATCAAAGTACGCTCTATAGTTCTGAATTTATGGTGATGCCATGCATACTGTTTTGCTCATCTTTGGATTCAGGAAGGGGAGTTTGGCGCATACCAGCGTGATACTAAGCAGTCATCACAGTGCCTTGTTCAAAAAGTTATTTCAGAGCAGTGATCTGAGTTCCACTGAAGATTACAGTTTGTGAATAGACCACATTAATTACACTTTCCCCACCTTTCCTCTGCCGGCTCTTCCTTCTAGTGGCTGCATTCAGAAAATTACCTCTATCCAAGAAGGTCAGCAAGCGTACTCCCAGCAGTGAGAACCTTTCCATGGCATCTCCGGGACAGGTCCCCGAGGGGCTGGAGCCCTGCGGGGGGATCTCCAAATCACTGCATCTCTCCAAAAGGCTTTAGTGTCTCAAAATTTCGCTCTGTGCCTGACCTTCTCCGATCACTCAGCTGGCCGTATTCCGCTGCGCCATCAAACTGGATGCTGTAACCTTTAAAAAAATGTTGTTAACGTAGGTTAAAATCACAGGTGCATTTTAGGTTTGATTTCTCTTTCAGAAATTCCAAATTACGCCGCATATTGGAAAGGCCTGGTTTGGCTCGGAGCCATTCTGATAGATGTCATATTGCTAAACAAGATGGGCTTAGAAATATGCCTAGATGTTTCCTTTTATATTTCAAACAAATACAAGCAGTAGATTAACATTTGGCTGACCCTGGCGGCAATTGCTGAATGTAATGTTTAGAGCAATCTAATGCTCTGATACTCTGCGGTCCTCCACAATGGAACATTGTTTTCAGACAGCTTTCCAACTTGTACAAATAGTGGGCATTTCTACAACAGGAGCCTGACCTACTGACCAGTAGATTAATGGTATCCAAACCACGCAGCCAGCTGGCATTGGGGATTTTTCAACCAAGCTGTGTGGGCAATGGCAAGGTGTTCCTATAGCTGRCCATTTGCTTGCAAGTAGTTGATTAAAAATAATACTTTTGTATCATTTATAAAGTTTGTGTGATACACTGCCCAGAAAAACTTCCAGTGAGCAAGAGAAGTCAATGCCAAAAAACGTGTAAGCAGGCAGTAGAGTCAAATCATGTGAGAGAAAATTAAATTTTCATGTATCATAAATGAAATATACATTAGGGACTCTCTCCAGCGACCTCCAGATTCTGTAATTTTTGGATTGGAGCTAAAGACCTAAATCATGTAGCCACAATGGCCTATAACACATATATAGAGGGTATTGCCTTGCTATGGCTTGCAACAGTAAACAAATGGAACTAGTTTTGGAGAAGTGCTATTGACAGTAAAATTCTAATTTTGCTCCAGCTCCCAGAACAGATGTACCTCAGAGTCCATAGACTGCAATACTTAACTGCAGCTACTCAGCTGTGACCTTCAGCCTCAGGCTCACTGCAATAAAATTTTCATGCAACCATATGGAAGAATATTTTAATAGAGATTTACTGTCAGTAACTGTCCCAAAGGAGCAAATAAGGAAGCTGTAACATATTGCGTACAGTAAATCAAGGGGACTTCAATGGAAAAACGAAACCTCCCTGAGGCAAGCATCTTTAAAATTACAGGCAACACTTTGTACAAATATGTGTACAAAGGACTAGATATGCACTCAGTTAAGCAACTCAAAATGGTTTTGATTTGAAGATATATTTATTAGAATTTATTTGTTGTATTTTGTAACCAGTAATGGAGGAGGGGGATCATCTTGCCCGGCTCACCAGCAAATGCTGTGTAAGTTTGGATTCATTCTATATGATGCAAAACAGGCAAAAGTGGAGGCTGGGGGGAGAGACAGAGAGAGACTGAGAGCACTGAATAGGTCTGTTCACATGGCAAATTGCATCTCCCAACAAACACAACTGCAACCATGCTATCTTAGCCTCTCTGACCATGTTGAAATATTTTTGCTGAGAGCAATTACCTTTGCAATTGCCTGGCCACTTCCTGTAGCCTAGTGGAACTGGCAGGGAGTGAAGGGGAAAATTCCTGCTGGAGTACTCAGTAGGAAGCTGGAAACCAAAATATAATAGCTTTGGAAGCGTGTCAGAGCTGTTCCCTGTTGGCAGTCCTCTGGGGATGTTCATGTGGGTAGACCCGAATCTGAGAAACAGCACACGAGTGGGCAGAGGTCTGTCCATTTGGAGGTATTTAGAGACTTGAGAGTTCACACATTAGAGCTTCGTTCTCTTACCTTTCTCTTTGATGGTGTTTTTCCAGCATTTTCGGCAACTGCGTAAAGGCAAACAGGAATCTGAATTCACCCTGTACTCACACACTGCACACACACATACTCATTTCATTCCTCTAGTAAAGCTAATAACATGACAAGGCAATAAATCAGGAACAAATTGATTAAATGCTCATAAAGGTAAGACTTGAGTTATCCTTTATAGTATTCAATATTAAGTGTAATGTAAGGAACAGCCTATCTGAAAACATACAGGTGTATGTTGAGCACACTGGATCATGAAATATATGATGGAAGAAAGATATAGCAAAAAACAGAGAAGACAAAGCAGCCAAGTAGTGGGATACACGTCTGCCTTTCTGAAAGGAAGGTGGACTCTTGCGTATGAGGGACACCGGCAAACCGCAACGATGACACAATTGTCAGATACGATTAATGCGTTGCGGGGATTTCATTTGGTAGGTGAAGCAGTGGTGGTTGCCATGATAACCAGGTAGCACACACATGCACATGCAAATTCACATGGGGTTGCAATCAAAATGCATCCTTTATATGGTTCCTTGGCTCACAGACTGTGGTGAACTCTGGTTACGGGGAGGAGATCACAGCTGTTAAAGGCAAGAGTAGTGCAGGGTCCCACTTGGCTTCTTACTGCCATTTCCTACAGCTCCTAGTTCACCCTTTGAGATTTCTGAATCTGGATGGATGGAAGGAGGAGACTGTAGTCAGCCTAAATTCTCACCTACTGATGGCTCCAGAACCAGATACACAAACCTCTCCTCTTCCCATACCTTTATTTTGGAGAGACGTGGACCCAAACACCAGTTTGCACTGGCCCTTCTCTATTCTAAAATAGAACACTAAGATATATTGTTTTGTGGTTGAGTGTAATACTCTCGTCTAGGACAGGGGACTAAAGGACTGTCCTTTGTCAGGATTGCTCTGGRGACCTGAAGGTCTTGACATAATGGTGCTCTTCAAACTCTGAGCATGCGGTGCAGAGGAACGATAATGCTTCAGGAGAGTGAGCAGGGGAATAGTGGGAGCACATCTAAATGTAAAACCATGAAGATTGTCTTAGACATGCCTATATCTAGGCAAACATTAGGAAACAGAATGAGGAAAAGCAAAGCAAAATAAGACTTTCTCTATTTTTTCAAATAAACAAATGGCATAGAAGAAACTAGACTCCCTCTATTCTCTTAACTCAAGTACTCTGCCAGACCCTGAATTTTGACCTTGCTGGGTCCTGGAGCGTAAAAGCACTTTGAAAGATAGTAGAATCTCCGTGTTGGAAGAAAATGATCTTTTAAGTCCCGACTCTGGAAACATTGCCTCTCCAAGCCTTGCGTCTTGGAGGCTGCTATGATATCAACAACCTAATTCCAGAAGAAATTTATCATTTCCTACAGCTATTTTGAATGAAGGATAGGTCTCAGCTTTAAAATATCTCATGCCTACTCTGGATAGTGATTAGAGATGGTAAAAAAATCATTTTCACAGTAAACCTTTTTAAGTAGCGGGTCTTAACCATATCTTTCTTTGTATTTTGAACATCATTCATTTTCCTTTTCTAGAATTGGATAGGAAGTAATAGGAAACAGTCTATGACCTTTCCTTTGCTCCTTGCACGTTTTGTCTCCTCATCTGCAAGAAGGCCTTCCTTCCCCTGAGTGCAAGCACTGTCATTTCACGTAGCTCTTGCCCTGCTGGGCTCTGAAACAGCCACTTGCCCAGCTGTGGGCATGTTTGGAAGGGCAGGCAGGAGGTAGCTGTTAACAAACGAAAGCTCTCTCTATCGTTTTTGTTTTGAGTCTGTTGACGGTGCGGTTTTTTGTTCTGTTTTGTTAGCTCTAGGCTCAGATTTGGATTAACCTACAGAATCTCTTTAGGGTTTTTTACCCTCTGTTTCTGTGTTTGTGTATCCATCTTGAAATGATCTGTTGAAGCAGTGCCCAGATGAGGGGTTTGTAAAAGTTTTGTTTTGCTGATGCGCTGTTGACAGAGGCTTTTGGGGAGAGACAAATCACTGACAGTCTCTGAGCTTCACAAAGATTTTCTCTTCTTAATTCAGTACCATTTAATCACCTGCAGGCATCCCAATTACCATAAGCAGAATTACTACCCCAATTAAGCAGCAGTCCTTGCTACTTGGTGTCATTAGGCTTAATTTGGTTCCTTGGGAAGTGTCCTGATTAAGTTGATTACCTGATTAAGTGGGTGTACTCTATATGATGGGCCTGATGCATCAGTGCTTTATGCCAATTCTGCTTGTTGATTAAAGTGCTATTATGGCAGTGTGGAAATAGAGCAATGCCAAGGTGAATCTGGCCTATTGCTTTTAGCAATCACTGTCCAAGCTTGCAAAACATGTTGCACTTTTTTAGCAGGTGGTCACTGGACAAAAATCGCCCCAGGGATTATTCAGCAGTCTTAGAGGAGCTGAAATTGGGGTGAAATTGGACAGCTGTTTTTATGCTAGGAACAAAAAAGTGAAATAGGCTGTTTGCAGGAGGGGTTGCAGACACAGTGAAAAGGGACTTTAGAAATACAGGTTATAAATATGTAGAGTTTAAGGGGAAAAAGGTATCTAGCAGCCTGAGTGGCTACTGGTTTGTCCTGGCTTTTCATGCCTAGAAAATGTTGGTGTAACACATCAACCCATTTCAATCCTGAGCCAGAAAAATGCCCTCTGAGAATATAGTCACTAATATGTTTTAAATATCTTCTATATCATTTTGTATTTCTTGGCTACCTCTGGGTATAATATGAAATGTGAAAATATTAGGGACCATATTCATTCTCTGGCTGACATCATCAAAAGCAGTGATGTCATGGTAGATTAATTAGGCACCATGAGAAAAAACTATTTTTAATATTCTTTCTAGCCAGCCAGAAGGAAGAGGGAACAGAAGTGTAACTAGTAAAGAAAAGTGTGGGAAGATTTTCTTGTTGATTTCTATTCTATAAATAAAAATTTGGGATACTTTTTGGGGTGCTATGTCTTTTGAGTCAGTTGTGACAAATTGCAGTATTCAAAATTAGCAAGTGAATCTTTGAGCATTAACTCCATACCTAAGCAGCACCTGCAGTAGGGTCCATTTTGCCTATCTTTAGACATGTTTGCTGCAGAAGTCTACGTAGACTATGAAAGACTTCTTCCATAGCCAAGGAAGAGAAACAGGAACTTCTAAGGTTGATCCAACCTTATGTGGATGTCATGGATTAGGGTTAGATGTCCTGTCATTATAAAATGAGTCTGTCCAACTAGCTCAGAGGTTCGTATCTGCATTGCAGACTGCCAGATTTTAAAGCAGGATGAATCAGACCCCTGCTCTTCACTGAGGTTGTGCTACTGGGCTGCAGACATGCCTGTTCCTTTCAACAGAACATGTTGAGGGAAGGATCTATTCATCTGGCCTGAGATGGAGAGGTAATATCTCTGCTCACTTTTATCTCTTGTCCCTTTCATCCAGAACATATTGCTGCAACTGAAGTTAATTCAGCTATTGGCAATGATATGAACATACTCTATTTTTTTCCTCCCATTAGATTTTCTTGGAGGACAGGAAGCAATTTTCCCTTCTGTCATGCCATTTATCTAAGGATAAAGGAGGACGGATGCAAACCTGCATTAAACTATCTTTGCTAACAGAAATCAGTTGTCCTGTGATATCTGTTTGATCTGTCCAGCTGATGGAAGAGATACAGAGCTAACTGAGCTGATGCCATATTTTCCAGGCTGTTAGCCAGCTTTTATCCATTTTTTGGTGCAGTAGGGAGTCTATACAGTAAAAGGAGAGAGAGAAAAAGGCTTGTCCAAAGGACTGATCTGAGTGAGAACCTAGTTCAGGTGCTTTGAAAGCCTAAATCTGATGGCTATGGAAGTGGTGGATGCTCGCCACTGGAAATGTTTTYTAAAGTACTGCACAGCCATCATAATACCTCCTCTGCCTTCCCTTCTTGCCCATCTCTCTCTAAATTTGTCCCTCCCTAAGTAGTACTCCACAAAGATTCAAGAGTCCTTGTGGAGGGCTATATAGGGAATGAAGAGGTACCTGTCTTTATTTCTGAGATGATTCCAAGGCATCTCCTTGTGGCCACCATAGTCTAGCTGAGTTCTCAGACTGAGCTAATATGCACTGGGAGGCTGGCTGGATGCCACCAAACAAACCTTTTTCTAGATATTTTCTTCTATGTTTACTGTGCTTGTTCAAAGAAGATATTCTAGCCCAGACCACAAGAAGTAAAAATGCTTCAATGGACAGCAGTCTCCAGAAATGCTTTTTGATGTATATGAACCTCAGGGGTAGAGGTATATATAATGAGCTGAAGAATATTTAATTTTTCTTTTTGTCTTGTTAAATCAACACTCCCTACCCCCCACCAACAGGAAGGTAAATAGTCTGAGCTGAGGAATTTATGCTGAGCCTTTCTTGTAAATGCTAGTGGGCTAAATACAAAACTAGGGAACCCCGTTATGGAGTTAGGCTGATACACAACAGCTGGATATTCTGGCCCTTTATACTGAAATCCCGTAAGCATGTACATTCAGCTGTTGTGACCGGAGCATGTGCAGTACATTATTTCCTCTAACTTCACAATCTGGCAAGAGACTAGTGTCCTGAAAGTTTACAGATGTGGCGATAAAGTTTTCATGGATACTTGCTTAGATGCATGTATCACAGCTACATGAATTTGACTCCTCCTTGGAGTCATGTAAAGGAGGGCTGGGACTTTTTATCAGTGAATGCACCTTTAAATCGGAAGTATAAAGACCCATCTCTGGCTAGAAATCCCCCTAGGCTGGAATCTGGGCTAATATGCCACAAAGATGCATATGGGAGGGTTAGCTGCTAGCATATCCAGCTGTCTAGGGCTGCTCAGCCTGAACGAGGAGGCGCTTGGTTCAGTGGCCTCAGCATTCAGTGCAAACCCACAATGTGGCTCTAACTAYGATGGCTTTGCTGCCCATGCCACAGCTTGGCTTTGCTAAGTATTTGGCATAAGCCATCTCTTCATTTTGCCTCTTTGTGTCCTGCTCCCGAAGGTATGAGCCTTTTTCCACTAAAGTAAGTCAGCACTGATATTCCCATTTTCATTAGTATGGCAGGGTCAGGCAAAAGTTGTCCACAAGGCTCTTCTGGAGTAATGCCCAATCCATGCATAGCTCCTTGCACGTGCTGCATATTCAAGGTCTGTTGTTTCATTTTGAATGGCCAGACAGGGTGCGAAGCATCAGTTCTCTTTTCTGACTGGGTAAACATAGCATTTAGGAGCAGGCTTCTAGTTTGAATATTCATATCAAATATTCATATTTTAGCACTTCCTAAGACTGTTCTTCAGTATTTCCTCAGGGGTCACTCATTCTGAAAACAGTTCTGCCAGCAGATTTGTTCACTGTAACACTGACAGAAAGAAAACACAAAAAAGGTGAAAACATAATTGAATCCAATTCCTTTAAAACTGGAATGAATGAATATTGCTGTAAAGTATGTGCAGTAACCTCCCAGATGTCTCTCTTATACTTTGGATGAACTTGGCTTGAAAGTGCATGGGTTTTTTTTAGATTTTGCTTTTTATTAAGTTTTTGAACAACATTTTACAACCAATAATAAAAAAGAATATTAAATCTGATACAATCTTTCATGGCCAATAAAGAAGAAAGTATGCCATATCCTACTAATATATCATGATCTCCAAGAAAGTTTTGGTACCTTAGAGCTGGAAATGGGCCTGACCCCCAAAATCCAGTACTTCCCTGAATTTTATAGGGTAGGCCTTTCAGGTTTGTAGATGTGTATTCGTAGAGCCTTCAGTGAGAGAACCAGAATCATCAGTGCTCTATCACACGTTTATAACATGGCACAAAATGTCAGGCTGTGTCTTGGGAGATTTCCAGCATTCCAGACCTTGGAAACCTGCCTCACGAGAGGAACTCATCTCCCAGAGTTCTGTTCTTGCTGAGGTTAAAATCTTGCAAGAATGGCTGTTCAGAAAAATTCAGTGTGAACTCTGTGTTGGCACTGATTTAATCTTACTCATAAACTTCAAGCTGTAGCCCAAACCTCTCTGCATGCAGATAGCAGGAATGACAGCTTGAGGGATCTGAAACTTTAACCACTGTGTACAACTGGGATTGCTAAGCAGTACGAGAGGTATGTAGAACTGCAGATGATCCTTTAAGGATATATAAGCCCTTCATAGGCTTCTCAAGTGAAGAGCAACTATGGATTTATGTATTAGGATGAAGGAAACAGGAATATTCCTACCACAGAAGCGAAGAAGGTGAGGAAACCTCTTACATTTTCTGCAATGAATTCCACACCAGTTAAGTCAAAGGGGTTAAAATCAGTGATGTTCTGCATGCCAGAAGACATAGTCTTCAGTGTGTGAATGTAGTTCTGGAAGATCTCCGGAAAGAAGAATTGAAACCTTCAGGTAACAAAATGTATTATTAGAGGTTTTTTCCTGTTTGGCTAGGACTGGGGATTTATACATTTAAAGGGAACTGAACCAAAGCCCTAGCTAGATGTATTATCGCGGATTAGTCTGTGCTAATTATCGCTATTAATAGAACTGTGAGCATTCAGGGTCCCAAGCATGCAAAGGCTTGTGCAGGTATTTAAAATGCCTATCGAATCCAAAACTGTCAAATGGCTGCCTATAAAGTTAAAGGTACGTGTCTTTACAGGATTTGGGCATGAGAAGGGATTTGGAAATACTGTTATTTTTAAGAGACCAAGCAAAACAATGGCTATTGGAAAAGATAAAAGTAATCCTCTTCATTCAGACACAATTCCTAATCAACTGCTATCACAGAGAATCTCTAGCTAAGACTTGTAAAGGAGAAAGTATTAAGAAATCACGACTGAATGGCAAAATCAATCAGACAGGAAGAAAAAAGAACCACCTTGTTTATGATAAGTATCAGTTCTGTTTCCTCTGTACTTGTGCTATCCAAAGCCCACTGCAATCAATAATATCTTTCCTCTTGACTTCAAAGCACTTTGGGGAAAGCCTGTTGCAGCACGTGGCTGTTTTCGGCTGTGTGTCCCCGGGCACATCTGTGCCATGCAACGAACCGCGGTACAGCGATCCTAGATCACCTGCTGGACACCGTGCTTGCGATAATCTTAACTCAGGTTTGCAGCCGGCATAGCCACATGATCCCAGTGTGCTGCCGAAGCTGGTGAGTGCTGCTCTTCAGCCTTCGGGTTTCAGGAACAGCCGTATGCTCCCTTCTGCAGAAACACCTTCTAAGGCCATTCCTCTTGGCCCTGCTTCTAGCTCGAAGAGAAAATGGACGGTGAAAGGTATCTCAGGAAACATCAATACCAGCCTCTTAATAAGCTACAGTTTAAGGGGGGGTTGTTATGAAAAAGTGAGCTTATCTACGTTACAGTTTGATTTTGTCTAAACAGTCCTAGCCAAGGTGATTGAGAAATTATTTACCTTCCCCCCTTTCAAAGTTCATTCCAGTCCTGCGCCCCTAACATGCACAAGAACACGCAATTTGTCATGAAAGCCTTGTGAGCTTATGATAGAAAAAGCAAGAAAACGTGTTTGTTTTTGGTAGATACTTTTTTCCTGTTTCAGATGGAAACATGGCAGTTTTAAGTTACTGCAAACAAAAAGAGTCTTTTTAAAGGGAATGGAGCATTAAAATGTTAATAAAAATACAAACATTTTGGAAAGAAAATGGAAGCATTTTAGGGGAAAAAATCCTACTGCATTTCCTTGCAGTATTTTGCTGTATCTCTAACTGCTGGAAGGAGAGACAGGCCACTCTAGACAGTGGTTCATCCTGGCTATTTTACATACATACACGTGGAATGAATCTCTCATAAGTCACTATTTAGTCTTAAATAAGGTGCATCAAAACTTCTAGATAGCGGACACCAGAGGGACAAACGTGATGGTTAGGCAGCTGTCAGGTTTTTGAAGAGTCAGAATTTTGAACTTTCTCCTAAATGTTTAGGTCAAATATGAAACTGGACTTAGGTTCTTACACTCTACACAGTCACCTTGGGTGCTTTGAAACAGATTCTAGGCTGGCCTTTCAGATCGAGTCCATGTTTGCTAGATGCCCAACCTCACTTAAAATTCCCTTTGAAAACTCACGGCTAGTGGATGATGATACGGGTCAAAGCACAACGGTGTCTGTGGTTTTAATGATACTATGGAAAGGTAGGCGGGAAGCACACAGTGTTATTCAAARCGGAAACTTGACCTGCCGGTGACTTTGACTGAAGATTACAATATGAGCTCTTCTCGAAGGAGCTCGTATCCTGAAAGAGCTCCTGCTCCAAAAGTGAACCCATGAAGCATGGGTTCACCAGGTGCAGCGTGCTTCGTGCATCTTGCAGCCCAATATTTTAGTGATCGGCTTCAAGTATAGGTGTGGTCTAGTTAAATTCAAGGCTAATCTCGGTCTAGTCTCATCCTGTTTGTTGTCTGCTGGAACCAGATGGAAAGCAGGCAGGGGGATTTTCAAAAGGAGTATAGGACCTAACTCAGAGTTTTAAAATCCTTTCTCTAGAATTGAAAGCAGTTCTAACAAAACTTTTAAGAATATTTCGTAGTAAATTCAAATACCATTCAGGCATGGTTAGTTCTCAGATACAGCTCTCATGCCACATCATTGTTATTTATGTGAGACCAGGCTATCCTGATTAAGAGAATTATAGTATTATTACAAAAGAAGAACAGAGACTTGAAAAGAATATTGAGGCTGTATCACAGAGCTGTTCTTCTGAAACATAAATTTGCATTAAAAATACAATGCTTTCTTTGCAAGGAATCTTAGAGCGCTTTAAAAGGCTAATGACATTATTGGTAGGTGATACATTTTGCAAATTGAAGACAAGGTAGAGAAAACTTGATTTCCTCTAAATTTAGCATAAATTCTATTACCTCTGTTATTGTCCCATAGGCCACTGGTACAGATTTCCTAAAGCATCTGTTTCCTAGATTATATCATACAGTTCATTCTTTTGAAACTCTGTATTGTTTCTATGGAGATCAGAGCAAATGCTTAGCTTTTACTGGGTATGTAGGGACTTTGATTTAAAAATAGGGGCAGGGAGTGGAAATCTGAAGTTAGGCATCTAAATGTGTACTTAGGTACCACTAACTTGGAATCCACTGGTGGAACCGCAACTGCTGGTAGGAAAATCATGCTGCATATTTAGATTCAGGGAGATAAGTACAAGGCTGCTATGTTTTGAAAATCTCAGACAGAGTCTATAATTTGTCTACTACTAAGGCATCTTTGATCGCAGTTACTGCTCTGTATTCCCTTCTAGTTAAGAGAACTATTGCTATTTAGACATTAACTAAGATGAGAGTCCACTGTGCTGTGCCCTTACTGTAAAAAACTTTTCCTTTGTTATTACACAGATATTGTAAAAAAAGCATGTTAGTAGTAGGAAGTGGTTGTATCCTCAAACTGCAGAAAGCAAACAAAGGTACRAAGAAGTTAGGTGGCATTTCATCACCAGTCTGTCACAACTGGAAAGCAAATTCAGACCCTGCTTTGTTCTGTTTGAGTGTAACCCCAGAACAGCTTTTGCACCTTTGTCTTCCTCACTGATTTTACTAGAATGAGACTGGACCTTGGGGACCAGCTCACCCTTGGTAGTTATTCAGCGACATCTCAGAGGTTTTGGGTGCTAGAAATATTAGATCCATTCTGCATAATTCATTTAATTTACTCTTGAAAGTCAGTAGGGAAAAGGAACCCCTAAGTTTGGATTAGACACTAAATTAATTATTTCACATTAGAATTGCCTTCACCGGAGGACCAAGGATACTTATTTGATTCAGTAATGAGAGCTCCAAAGGGTTCTAATTTAGGAAGACTATTGACTGTTCATTACTCTGATGTTGCTCAAATAGCTGAGAGCATGTGTGGTGTTTAATGTGATCTTAAACATTACTATCTACGGTAAATCAGAAACAGGGCACAAGTGCTATAGCTGCTGTTTAATGATGTATGAAAAAGCTGCCTGGTAAAGTGCACCATTAAGAAAAGCTAAAACCAGTGCTGAACAAAGACCTGATGAAATATTGATACCTTTGCAGCCAATACCATTTCTTCTTACTTGGAAAGTGACTGAAGTCTGAGTCTCTGAAAAATCACACTTAATTTAAGCAAAGCAGTGCAATCAGATGGATGGGAGCAAGTTTTTCATTGAAAAAAAACAATGAAAAATAATACAGTTAAATACTGTGATGCATCAGTGTTTAGTTTATAAACAAGAGACTTCCAGTCTTGCTATTATTACTTTTCCATTGAAATAATGGCCTTCCCCTTGATCCCCAACTCTGCTTTCTTTCTGGGAGGAAGAATCTAATTAAAAAAGAAATTAGTAAGATAATCCTTCTGAAAAGCTATTGGAAAGCTTTCAAAAGGTAAATGATGTAAACTTCATCCAACCTGTCAAAAGTGTAAAAGCAGTGACGTTTAGGGAAGCCCTCCTGAGCCAGATGCCACCCCTGCTGGATCTTCCCACAGAGAGAAGTGCTCTTGGGAAGAGTATTGCTTGCTCTGCAGAAGACTTGAGTGTGCTGAGTAGGGAGGATGCTCTTTTTCTCTGTGTGTGTATATGTGAGAGAATGACCTTGTTTAGCCCTTCATTAACACCGGTGTTGCTTGACTCCAGACCAGTAACTTACATCCAGATTTTATAGTATTTCAACATGAAACTTAAGTCTTAAGTTCATACCTGTGGCTCTGACCCCAGAAACAGCAGCTTCAGTTTTTTTYAAGCAGAGGAAGTACCTTTTCAGATCACTGTTACTTGGGGTGCAAATGTCTATGCAAATTAGTCTAATTTTATTTTAACGATTGCTGTCGTAATTTCCCCTTCTTTGTATCATTGTTTGTCTTTGATACGAAGCTCAGGCATTTTCTTGTGTGGTTGGGCTATACCTCTCCTGCTGCATTGCCCTGTTAAGCTGCTGTGAGGTTCTTGTACAGGGACATGATGTCTAGGGCAGTTCTTAGACATCAGGGTCCTGTCTTAATTGCTGAAGATGGCAGGGAGTGCCGTACCTGTGCATAATAGCTAGGACATCTCACTCACACCAGCATCTTCCTTAGCTTTTGTTGGGGAAGATCTGAGTTTTTTTCTGTATGACCACTGCATGTGGGCTTTGCCATTCCCGTAGACCCTGTGTCTCATGCTGCCTTGAAACAAA
>NW_028186397.1:504298-512626 GCF_003343005.1 Rhea americana | reverse complement strand
AAAAAAAAAAAAAAAAAGAAGCACTTTTTCACATGGTGCCTGATTGCATTGTGGAACTCATTGATATAGGATGTTGGAAGAGGCCAGAAGAATAAATTGATTCAAAATAAATAAAATAATGGCATTAGGCAACATATTATTAGGAGAGGTCCGTTGGAGATTATTGATGAGCTGAGTGGGACCTCCAGTTCGGGAAGCCCTGGAGCTGTTGCTTGCAGGAAGCAGGCCTGTGTGGCAGGAGAAGATCATTCTTTCTTCACCCCGTTTATAACTGTTTCTCCAAGTTTCCATGCCTGGTGCCTGTCAGAGGCAGCTACGACGTTGTAGGGACCTCAGTCTGAAGCAGACTGGCCCTTCGTGTGTAAAAGGCCTGAAACAGTAAGGCAGATTCAGGCCAGCTGAAAGCTACAGGTCGGGGCTCTGAGAGGGAGGTTATCCACATAAAGGACAAGAAATGAGGTCATTGCTCAGTATTTCACATTTATCTACAGGCTTCCTTGCAGGGTGAGTAGTTCTTGCACTGCTTATGCTCCAAGAAGACTGGAAACCAGTATAGCCCAGGTCTATGTCTGAGCAGTGTTTGCATCCTTGTGCTTTGTATCATAACTAGCATGGCCAGCTGCTCCTACTCTGGAAAACAGCAAAGTTCACCTACTCCTTCCTGCAAGAGACCATGCAGGGTGTCTGGGGTTCCTTACTTCCCCCAGCACCCACCCTGGGTGTGTGTTGTAACATCCAAAAATCCGCTGCAGTCCAGTTGGAAACGCCCGCTCCCCCAGGCACAGCTCTGCAGTGGAGGCTGCGCAGTTGCAGTCGTAGCCCCGAACTCGTGCTGGAGCACTGAGGGACAGCTGTATCGTTAGGAACACGCAGCGTGGGCTCCCTCTGCTTTGTCAATGCAGAGGACGCTCCATGCGTTTTTTTGAAGACATTTCTGCTGTAGGAGAATCCTATCACGCTTTGCCTGTGTGATACAACTGGCAAGGAAGGTTTCTTGTGCGATTTTCTATGATGTGCCTGCTTAGGGTTAGCTACAGGCTTCTGCTATCACACAGGTCTCACCAAGGCTTTGCCACAGAGTCTGGATGAAGTCCAAGGCCATGTATAGATCTGCCCACTCCAATATACACCATAAATGTAAATTCATATGTGTTTACATTTATAAATATAAACACATGCAAATGCATATGGTGACACTGAGAGGTGAGTTAAAAAAAAAAAAACACAATTATGTGCTAGTTCTGTACTTCCAAGGCATTTCAAGTTATTTGGGGCTGCAGTGTAACTTTCATCCAGGTGGGTATTTTAAAGCTAAGTAATAAACGGGATTACTGAGATAATTGATGTAGATCAGTGGCGTTGTGCAAGAAACTGCCCTGAAGAAAGACCCTGGGACAGCCGGCTCATTCCGACCGTAATTAACTCACAAAGAGCAGGTGAGGGGAGGGACAAGCCTCTAGCCTTTCCACTCCTTAAACAAAGAAGACCTATACAAATATGTGTGTATTAGAGCCTCTGGTCTGCAAATTTCTCTTTCACTCACACCATCATTAAAGATTCAGAGGGCTGTATCTTTTTTTGATTACTAATTTATGCTGTTTACAGACTGAGTAAGGGGGAAAGCGGGAAAAAAAAAAAAAAGAAAGAAAAGAAAAGAAAACTCTGAAAACTCGTCGTGCTTTACTGTTAGGAGAAACTGGCATTTGTCAAACGTTATTCAGCCTGATCTGGGATTTTGTTTTGCTGAAGAGGAAGGGCTTGCGAACAGGATGTTCTCTGTCGAGGGCCCAGCTCAACAAAGCGGTTTCTCATGGGATGAGTAAGGTGGGAACAGGAGCAGGAAAGACCCCGTGTTTGGGGAACATGCACTGAACAAGCCCCTTCACAACAAAGAGCCTGTGGCCAAGGCTTGCAGAGATGCTGATACTGCCCCGTGCTGTGAGCAAAGCTTGTATTCTTAGCTTCATCCGTCTTCTTCCCATCTGCTGCCTTAGACCAGCCTGAGGTTGATGAGGCACAAAATACCCGTCTATCCCCAAATATGTGGCAGCCATGATGTCCTGCTTGCACAGTACAGTGAAGGTCTGCACATCATTATAATCCTTTCTATTCATATCTTTTTGCTGTATTTCTTAAGCTCATTGCTTTATCTACATATAACAAAGCTTTCTGCCCCCTTAACTCAAATCCAGAATGGACTCAGACACCCTTAGATTAAAATAAAAATTGGCATTGGAGTTCTGTCACTACCTGAGAAAAGCCAGAGGAATCGAATTAAGGCAGTCACCATCCCTAATTCACACATTTGTGGAAAGGAAAATTGAAAGTTCAGCACCATGACTGAAAGATGGAGTCCCAGTTTGTCATGTTCTCTTCTTAAAAAACACATCTGGGTGGTTTGATAGATCACAGGCGTCTGATCCTATGAAACAAAGAAATGGGAGGTGGTCTTTTACTGGTCATGTGAAATAAGAGGTGCAGGCAGCCGCTTGAGCTTGCATTTTTCTTTAAGCACAGAAATAGCTGCACTGAGATCACTTGCTTAAGGTTAAGCATGAGTTTAAGAATCTGGCTAAACTGGGGCCTAGGGAAAGTACTGTGGGGAAGATGTTTCCCTGAGAACAAGAAAGGATGAATAATATCAGGTCATATAGTTTAAAATATTGGTGCCTAGATGACAAACAGAATTTAGCGTGCAAAACATAGATCTGTGTTAGCATGTAAATGGACACAGCTGTTCTTTCCTTCTGTAGTTTTGTTCAGTAATAGAAGCATAGTCTGCAGATGCTTTTCTTTTAAAATATATCTGAGGAGCTGTTTTCTCTAACCTGTAAGGACTTTCATTTGCTTTTAAAATGTTTAACGTGGACATGCCTGAAAACTTGCACAAGTGTTTTTAAAACATACTAGGCACAGACACACGCACACACAAAAATGCACCCATAACGCCAACACATGCTTCTCTAGTTCAGAATAACCTTCTTCTGTGACGGGCCACGTGCATAAAGTGCCAGTACGTAATGGCTCATGTAACTGAATTTTAAACTTCTGAAAATAGCAGCTTAGATTGGAAGTGCTGACATAGGCTTAGTGACAGCGATGCCAGTTTAACAGTTGTATGCACGGTGGAGTGTTCTTGCAACATTCCTCATTTGAAAGACAATCTGTGCGTGGGTATAGACTAGTATGGTTAAAAAAAAAAGACAGAAAAAAGAAAAAAAACCCTGTGGTCTTGGCTGACAAACTCCGCCAACCAATGCAATCTGTGCTCCTGATGTTTACTGCTTGAAGCTAAATGGGATATTTAGCCAAATTTCAATTCCTGCTACAAATAAAGCTCAATTTGTGTGTGTGCGCACGCACGTGTGTGTATCTGAGAGAGAGAGATGATTGCTCATTTAAATGACAACTTTATATATGATAATTACAGTCATTAATGAAGACACACTTACTTTACCATAGATTATGAGGATAAAGGAAGATCGCCCAAGAGTCACGTTCTGGTATAGACTAGAGTCAATAARAAAATTAGTCCAAATACTATGCGGAAAATTGTTCTTAAATAATGCCCTAAGGTTAAAGGAACAATGGGTGTAAAAGCGACGGAAGAAATTTAGAAGACACACTAGAGGTCACTGTTGCTACTTGAGCAAAAGCTTTTTCTGCTTCCTTTTAGTTTTAAGACACTAAAGATCAAACATTTCAGCAGAAGTACTTCTGTTTCTGTATATTTCAGAGCATGTACAGTTTGATATCCAGAAAAAATAAAAAATGTATTGATACGGAAGGGACGGCTGTAGAAATGGAAGGTACTGTACACAGGAAGAACTCGGAGTCATAGTACAATGCAGTTCTCTTTTGTGCAGCATCTTTCATACAAATGGCATCCCAAAACACTTTATAGCTTGTAGCATTAAATAATATAGCTCTAAATTACAGAGATAAATAATCAGTGGGAGAGGAATTAAATGTTAGAAGCAAGGGACAAAAGAGATGTTAGATATCTGAAAGCTGTGCAAAGGCATAAATTACAAATCAGAGCCAAAGATAAATGAGGAAGCCAAACAATTAAGTCTTGCTATGCAGGAGAAAATACCTCAGTCTTCACAAATTATTCATGAGCTGGGTATAAAAAAGGAAGCAATAGTTTTATATCATAAATGCAGTCCTATGCCTGAATATATTTATAAATGTATACGTGTGTGTGTGATGTGTGTGTCTGTGTATATATATTTATGTCTGAAGAAGATATCCCTCGGAATGCCCAAGGGCATAGACACTCAGTATATATGCAGGACTAGATCATGGCATGTTGCATTTGTTACAGCTTTCAGAAATTAAGGAGGGTTGGATTTAGAGGAATGTTTTTGCTCATTGATATGGTGAGCAAAAAGATACAATTATAAAATCATAAAATAGGAATATTACCACTGAGTTCAAAAGCAGAGTGTGAAACGTTCCTGCATAATACAGTTCATCTTCTCTGAGGTCTTGGTTACCTCTCAAGTGCTGTTAATTGCAGCAGACAGCAGGTTTTTCTAATAGCTCAAGGAATTGAGCCACCAATGTCAATACTTATAATAAAAAGCACTATAAATGAGTGAGAGGACAGATAGATATACTGAATATTTTTGAAGGACGTTGTTTTCTGCTCTGTCTTCAAGCTCGGATTAATCACTGCAACTTTCAGAGACGTCAGTGGTGATGGATATGTGTTTAGGAGGTGCCCAAAGAGAGGTGGTTTATCTGTCTAGTCTCTTACCTGCTAAAGTCATTGGGATCAGAATCCAGCTCATATGAGAGTTTCTGAGATACTTTTTCAGCTTTCAATCAGGTTTCAGCCTTCTGAAACCATGTGGATTTTACTTCCATAGCTCAGTTGCCCCTTCAGGCAAGGAACTCGAGGAATATCTCATACCTGCTGGTTCTTTTGCAGCTTATCTGCCATCTTATTGTCTATTTTGGACATAGGTCTGGGATTTTCTGATACCTGACAGTGCAGACAACAACTGTATTGACTGGGTACAGGACATCTGGAGCTTCGGCCACTGCGGATGCACAGACTGACTCAGTATCTTCTCTGCACTGGTGCCTTGCAATCCTCCTTTTCTGGGATCTTCAAGTGTTAGCAGCTCAGGATTATCCCCACAGTGAATCACAGGACTCAGAAAACAGCAGCAAGAATGTATATGCCTGGGTGTGCATATGTATACATTATCAATTTATAGTAGATATACTGCAAGTCTGTGCCACGTTAAAGCCTAACAGGCTGTTCTTTTTTTTCCCCAGGGCTGTAATCTTTTTTTTCCCCCTCAAGACAATTTCTTCTTAAAGCAGTAGGCATGGCCGTATCTTTTCATGTGACTCCACCTAGACCTGCACTATGTACTATTTAAACATCTAAAGCCTTCTGTGGTAAAAGTCAGCTTTATGATTATAAAACAGAAGTTCCTTGGGGTGAGGAGAGAACTGCAGCTGCTGAGAGACATTAGACCAAGATGGTCGGTTTTCGCCAGTGGTGTTTGCAAGGCTGTAGTTTTCCCCTTTGGCCATCTTTGGACTGAGGCTGCACACAAAGCAATGCTAATGAGCATGGCTGGGTGGAAGCTCTTTGGGAAGYTGAGGAAGTCATCCAAAAGAGTACGTGTGGGCGCAGACGTTCAAAACTAAGCTTGGACGAGGCACGTTAGAGAGGTGTCACTTCTAGAGAACTGCCTAACTGCTTTGTGAAGCCTAGCGCCAGTAGCTTTCTGAGGTTGTGAGCTTAAACTGGGCATGGCCTGAGAGCAAGGTCTGAGGGGTGGAGAGAAGAGCATGAYCTACAAATGCTGGCAGAGAAGTTCAGTTCTCTGCTCCTGATCTGCCTGTTCATATTGTTTTTCACTGACCTTTTTGCATTGCTCTTTAACTGGCCTGGAATCCTTTTATTTGCTCGTTACTTGAACAAATCTCTTCTCACCAAAGCCAGGGAGGAATAAAGAAGTCAAAGGCATATATTTCTGCAGAAGAAAATACAGCGCAAATGGAGTGCTTCGTCGTTTTGAGTAAGAATGAGGGATTCTGCGGAGTGCGAGGGGCTCGGTGAACATCCTGCCATTTCTCTCTGAGAGAAAATACAGGCCTAAGGATAAGACGCTTTGCCATTAGCTCCCACACATACTTTATCTTCTCCAAGTTTAGCAGCAAAGCCCTGGCCCTCCTTCCTTTCAAGTCTCCTTTCAAATTCCATTCGTACCATGCAGTCTTCAGTGAATCTTACAGCTTGAGATAGGAAATCCTACATGCTCTTTCCCTTCTGTCATTTGTCTTCTTAGATCTCTGTATAAGGACTGTGGAAATGTTCTGTGCAGACACCATCTCCCCTTATGTATCTAAAAGGAGACCAAGATACCGGGGTTGCCAGTGAATTACTCTGTACAGCCTGCAGCTTGGCTTATGAATCTGCCCGTGCAAGAGCTGGTGAATTGTCGGCTCTGCCACCAAGCTGGGCAAGTCTTTTCCTCTTTCTGTTTTCTCTCCTATCTTATTTTTCTACTATAAATTCTTTAGAACAGGGATTATCTGTTACTCTGTGAATATTCAGCACCTGACGTAATAGCTGCCAGACATTGCTGCAATTGTATTTTAAATAGTTGGAAGGTAATTTATCATTTTTAGGGAGTACAGTATTTATTTCCGTGTCAGCCTTTTCTTACGCTGTTTTTTCCCTTTGTCTATTCAGTGATCGCTTCCTCTGAATAAGAGCAGAATTTTACTTTATGAAGCACCCAGTGAAAATGTGAAAAATTTAGGTTCTGCCTCAATATTACTGAGGAGCAATAAAAACATATCCTAGAGTCTAGCAATGCCTTCGTGTGCGAGAGAGAGGCAGGAAATAAGGGAATCATGTTGCAAGCCCTTATTGAACAGATATTAGCTCTTCGGGGTACTGTATGATCACAAAGCACTTCTTAAGGAATCCAAATTATTAGAACAGTCTGAACGAAATTCACTCAGTCACTTCCCTGTCGCACAGGCTCGGCTACTACTGCTATTTTAATTAAAGGTTTGATCAACAGTATTAGGCAGATAGTAGAGGAAAATTAACACATGCACTTCTTGCTAGGGAAGAGATGATTATTTTTAAATCTGCATTTAGTTTCTTCTGTAGCCAGAGTGATTTCTTTAGAAATAAGCATGTCAGCCCAAATATAACGTGCTCTAGCAGGGAGTTGGTAGGAAGAGGAGTCCCCGCACGGAGGAGCTTGCTGCAGAGCAGAGATCTGCCTGCAGTCTGTGGCACTGGCAGGCAGTGATACGGAGAGCGAGCGGCGTCGAAAGCCAGCAATCTGTATTGCTTTTAGTTTGAAGAGCCGGAGAAGTTTTGCACTTCCCAGCTTCAGGTCTCACTGGACTAAGCCTGTTTCTCTTGCAGTTGAGTTCAGTATGGAAATTGTATTGAATGCAACCTAGGCAAAGGAAAATGAAAGCGGTCATTTGGGGGCTAGGAAACCACAGGCTCGGCTAGACCTGCTTTCCTTAACTCAGCAGGGCAGCGGTGTTTGCCAGCAGCGAAAGGGCGACTGCAGGTCTGCGGAGGCCYGTGGCCTGCCCGGGCGAAGCCAGGCCGGGAGGCGGGGAGCTGCTTTGCTTTCCCGGCCTCCGTTTCTCCAGCCCCRGTGCCTGGGGCAGCCCCCATGTTTCCACCCCCAGTGCCGCCGCGGCGGTGGCGGCCGAGCCCAGTGGTGCTGGAGCTGGGTCTGAAATCTCAGTTCCTCCCAACGGCTCGGGGCAGGCGCCTTTAATCACAGCGGTGCGTTCACGTGCGAGCAGGTTGTGGGGTCCAGAATCCACGTAACGGAGCTGAAACGTGATGGCACGAGACGTTTACCCCATGTCAAATTTAAGTCCTTATTAAAAAGAAGTGTTCCGCAGTCTGCACCAGGCCATCCATCCTGGTAATCCCCTTCCATATTTCTTTTATTATTGAAAGAAGTGGGAGATTAATGACAGAATGACTCCCAGTAGAAAGAAGGCGCTCCTTTTAAGGCATGCTTGGGGGAGAGACGGTGAAAATCGTAACATAGGACGACTTTGTTGCCAGAGAAAGTTGCATTTGTACCATTTATATTTGAAAATCCGTAACACAGGCCAGCACAGTTCAGCCAAATTAACTCCATCTGGAGAAACGAAGCTGAGGATTACCTGCGAGAAAAAGACCTCGAGTGGCGAACTGCGACTTAGTGCCAACGTTTGAGAAGCCTCTCGGCGATTGCGGTGGATCCCCACAGACCGGGGGGGGGGGGGGGGGGGGGGGGGGGGGGGGGGGGGGGGGGGGGGGGGGTGGCG
>NW_028186397.1:464646-504275 GCF_003343005.1 Rhea americana | reverse complement strand
GCCCCCGCCCCGAGAAGTCGGAACAAAGCCTGTTTGTTTAAACCTCCCGGCCGGGCCGGGCCGGGCCGGGCCGGGCCGGCAGCCCCGAGTCCTTGCAGCTTTCAGAGGCACACGGCCGTGACTCTGCACCGTCTTGAGTTAATACACAGCCTTGCTGGGCGACTGCATGTTTGCTATTTGCACTGCTGTCAACATGTGATGTTTGGGGAGATTCCTGCGATAATTCCTGAAGCCTCYGGCTCCGCAGTCACATGAATATAGACTCATCTCTAGCTTCTCGTACCAAAAAATAAAAGAGAAAAAGGAAAAAGAAAGAGAAGCGAGTAAGAAAAATGCTTTGCTGTAAGAAAAGCATGGAAGTGCGGTGCCAGCTCACCTGATAGATTAAACCAATAGATGGCAAATGAAAATAAGCAAAGACGTATTTTTATAAAGCTCACAATTTTAAAACTAATGTCGTGTTGGGGAGAGAGGGCTGACCCGGGCCGGGCTCCAGAGCACAGCAAAGCCACGTCTCGCCGCAGGGAGGGCCCTGATGGAAGTTTCTGGTGGTGCAGTCGCTTGCAGGGATTTAGRCTGTGGCGCTGCACATGGCGCTGCAGTCCGCACAGCACAGCAGCGCTTGCAAAACAGCCCCTCCCCCGCCTGACAAAAACCTGGGCTCCCTCGCGGCCCCCCAAAACACGAGTGAATATTTGAAACCGGGATTTTACAGCTGGTGGATTCCTCAGGGCCAGTGAAGAAGACTGTGTGGCCGGACAGTGGGCTGAGCCCTCCCGCCGCCCGCGGAACCTCGTGGCCTGGTGTTCAAAGCATTCCCGAGGGAACAGGAGGCTGCCGAGGAGGAGCACGTACAGGGAGWGTGGCGGAGGTGCTGACAGTCGGGAAGGGGAAGGACGTGATCACCTCCTTGTCCTGTTTTGAGCGGGGTGTTTAATCTGGCTGTATTTTTTCTTTTATCTTTTCTGCCTTTTTTTCTTTTTTCTTTTTTTTTGACTC
This sequence comes from Rhea americana, assembly GCF_003343005.1. NCBI lineage: Eukaryota > Metazoa > Chordata > Aves > Rheiformes > Rheidae > Rhea > Rhea americana. Next base: position 503,276 of record NW_028186397.1, on the reverse strand, counting down.
GAGAGTGGAGATGTTACATTACGTTTCGGGTCAGGCGGAGCCTTCTATTACCTTTATAAGAAAATGTTTTGGATTTTGATGGAGGAAGAGGAGGAAGGAAGAATATTTTGGATCAACCTGAACAGATTTTATTTTTCTATTTCAGCTTCTGAACTTAAAGAAAGAAAGAAAGAAAGAAAAAGATTAGTACAGCCCTAACTGGAGATGTATATTTTAGGGATTACATTATGCTGAATATGTGCATTACGTAGGCAGAGTAAAAATCCATGCCACTATTATGCCTGTTCAGTAGCCACTTTTCAAATTGAAATATCTCAGCCATTTTAAATGACGTTTTTATTTTTGCAAAGACACTAAAAGCAATTAGAGGGCAATATTGACTGTTCACTTGCCAAATTCCACTGTTCCAATGAAAGCTGCTTTAGAATTACTGTATACAAGTGCAAAAAGCATCCCAAATCATTTTACATACATTACAAGCAAAACCAAAAAGAAATCACCATTTAAAAAGAAAAAGCCATTTATAAAAGCAGTGCTTACTCCCAAGTTGAAACCATGTGTCAGCCTAGAGCAATCTGTTAAACTTGAATTATGAACCCCTGGAAAAAAAAATAGTTGTTTGCAGTGCAGATGCTGAGACTCATAACTAGAGCAGAAGCACTGAGGCAGGGTCTGCATCACTGCATAGGGAAAGTTCTCAAAATACCTTAGGTGGGAGAAGTGATATATTTGGTGTCTTCTCTGTCAGTAATCTTTGTTAGTTATTTGTTTCAGTTGTCTCTTTCTTAAGAAAAAGTAAAAAAAAAAATGAAACTCTTCTTCATGGGACTGTAAACAGATGACGAGAATGGGTTGTGTGAAATTTATAAAAAATCCTGGTAAACTCATCTTTCCAAAATTCAAGGCTATCATCAGTTCACCTGAAGGGATATTAATTTCTGCACAGCATAAGTTTATGCAGAAGGATCATTCTTAAAAAGTCGAGTGCAGGCACAGATGTGCAAAAAAATCAGAGATGGGAAACCAAAAAAATTGCGGTCAAATTCTCTGGGTATATCGCCGTATTAAAATAAGTAGAGCTACACCGATAGGTTCTACTCCGTTATCTGCCATTAATTTATCTTTGGGCCACAAGCCAACGTCTGTCTTCTCTGCCTCATGGCTTGATTCTCATTAATGTTGAGGCCTCCTTACACCTTCTTGGCGGGGAAAAATGGCCTTGCAGCAGAGTTTTRTTCACACCCGTTTGGTGGCGCCTTTTCTCTTCTGACGCTCTCTCTTGCCTTTTCAAGAACTTGCTGGTGTTTTGCTCTTGTACCTGTGGTTTTGTTACGGTGTTGTCTGCCCTTACRCATGGAAAACAGAGACTGCCAGAAATGAATGTTTTTTTATCATAATGATCCAAGCAAATGTCATGATTCAGAGTCTAAGAGGATCAACTGCACGGATGAGTTGCACAATAAGTCTGTGTAAGCAGAAGTCAGGATGGGAGGAGAGGAGAATGGCTTGCTTTCTTTTCAAGAAAAGTGTTATCCTGGAATCAAACCAGGATCTCCAATCACGATTAGCACAGATTTTCCTTAGTTTAAGGGGCTGAGTCATATATCTACAAATCTCTTCTCTTCTCTTCTCTTCTCTTCTCTTCTCTTCTCTTCTCTTCTCTTCTCTTCTCTTCTCTTCTCTTCTCTTCTCTTCTCTTCTCTTCTNCTCTTCTCTTCTCTTCTCTTCTCTTCTCTTCTCTTCTCTTCTCTTCTCTTCTCTTCTCTTCTCTTCTCTTCTCTTCTCTTCTCTTCTCTTCTCTTTTTTTTCCTCCCCTCAGGGGAGTTGGGGGTTTTACTGGGATATCCCAATTGGAGTTGAGATTTCCCTGCTATTTTCCAGTATCTGAGAAAACAATTTTCTCCTTCATTTCAAAACAACAATTAAGTGCTATATTACGTGTCTTTGAGATAGGACAGAGGGTTACCCTGTTAAGAATTCAACTACAGCAATGCAGAAAAGGSAAGGGGGTTATTTTGTTGGAGTGACACAATGACGATGGTTAGTAGGCTGCACCGAGCCATTTTTTGTGGGAACATAGTCCTTATTTATAAATTACAAGTAAAGATCTGCTAACTGCYCAACTGAGGACACTTACTGGTCTGTGCACTTCAGTCCAAGTGCAGTAAATACAGATCAAATGTGCACTATCCATATAATAACAAGGATCTGATCCAAAGCACATGTTTATTTCTGCAGRGTTACCTTGGATCATATTGTGTTTTATTGTGCTACATATTGATGCATCATTATTTAAAGGAAGATAAGGGACAGAGCTGAAAACGATTGAAATTGCCAGTTGGAATTTTTRTTTCAACTGGAGACACTGTCTGAAAAGTAGCCCCTTAGCCAATACCTATTAATATGTTTTTTGCACAATTTACAGTGCCATTTATTTTGTGTGATTTTATACTGTTTTCAGTTAGTTATTGAAGTTCTGAAACAATTAAAATGGAAAAATATAAAAAAACCCTATTGTCTAGGACTTAAAATAAATACCCAAAGCTTCTACTGACTTCAGTGGAAATTATAGGTGCTCTTTGGCTCTGGAAATGTAGCATTTATATTTTGCTAGGTAATCATAAAGAAACATATTGTGTAGRACTTCATGCCAGATTCCCCATTATGCTAAAGCTATGTTTTGGTTGCAAAATGAAGAGCTCAGAAATCAGGAGGCAGCGCAGTGAATGTGGCAGCGCGGCCGTTACCCTTCTCCCTTCCACAACACACATTTTGGTTTGATCTTCTATTGCGTATCATATTCTGTTTTTGTGCAGAATCCATGCCTTAACTGAGAGCAGCAGATGCATAATGTATAGCCAAAAAGCAGTTTGTTGAACTCTCTTTTTACATGTTTGCYGTTGAATACAACTTCAGTTTCTTACACATCGTTCATATCTGTGGAAAATAAGGCTTTCTTTTTTTAAAAAATAAACAACTTCACCGTGATGCCCATTTTTGCAGATTCTGAGTGTATCAAAAACGCTGAAGATTTTATCTTCAGAGGTAGCCCTGGGGAGTGTGTTTGTCCCAAATTCACATGCGTAGATTTAGGGGCTTAATTTTAAGCRCAAAAAATTCCTCTGGCTAGCATATATTCTGTGTTGGAAAGTTGATGCCTCTGGAGGGAAATTCARAGTAGGTAATAATTAGCAGTATAACTTGAGTCCTTGGTATCTGCTGGTGGATGCATCTGTCTCTCTGCCCAATATCCTAGGGGCATAAGGGACATTTGGGGACAGGAATACAGTGGAGTCACAAAACCAAAATACCTAATGCTATGGTAAGACATTCTCTCAGGGAGCTAGTTACAGTCATAGCAAATATTACTATCACAGGCTATTCTTCATCCATCATGTCCCAGAGATTATTGCTCTCGGGAGCTCCATGAGCAGCCCAGTAGTGCGTGCTCCCCAGTCTGCTTCGGTGCAAGGCCAGCACGATGTTAGCTCTTGCTGCCTTCAGGGCTGGYGCATGTCAAAGCTGTGAAGCACAGTGAAGGCAACATGTCCTATTCAATGGCAGGACTTGGGCAGTACTTCTTCCACCCGCAAGTTCATCTTTYTCTGGCTGGACATGCCTTTCTCAGTCATTACAGACCACACTGCAACATCCCCAGCCTTCATTCACCATGTAACTAAGGCAGAAGCAGAAATCCTCCCAATACATTTTAATGCATATATTCTCCTGTTTGATCTCTCTCCTACCTGAAGACTGATGAAGTAGGATCATACAGGGAAAAAAAAAAAAAAAACAATCTATAGACATGTAAAGCCTCCCCTCATGGAACATGAGACGGTTCCTCCTTTACAGATTTTATTTGTTTTATTATGGATGGGATGCATCTCATGTCATTTTAGCTGGCACTGAATTAGATGTCTATGTCTAAGCCGGTCAGTTGAACATTATATCCAGTCGATGGTAGAAAACAGGCACTTCCAGAACACAACTGGTCTGACCTGTTTTCAACATCTACCATAAGAGATGAATCACACCCTGAGAGTGCTTATTTCTGTCCACTTATTATTGAGAAAGCCCAGATGACTAGCTCAGGGTTGGATGCTTGCATCTGAACATCCAAATCCGGAGTGGAATGCCATTCTTGATGACTTTTGGGTGCAACTGTGACATTTTTGGGCCCCTGCTTAACAAAGCACCAGAGCTTATGTTTTACTATAAGGTGAGGCTACCAGAGCTTGCTGCAGGAAGGTGGCACTGAACATTCACCTCAGTGCTATGCTGAGTAACTCCTTTTAGTATGCCTTTTGGGGGATATTTTACCAGACTACAAAAACTTTTTGCAATTTCAGGGCAATTTCCTATAAAACTTCTGTACTGCCATCTATCACCGTCAATGATTACACACAAGAGCAGGTACACAAAAAACACGGGTGTTTTCTTTACAGAGAGCTTCACTGTTTCTAAAATGAGGTAGAAATGGAAGCTTTTCACAATTTCAGTTTTTGAAAATGGCTTTGAGTTAAACTGRACTTTTATTTTTCTGGAGTAGATCTTCCAAATTTCACATAGAAAGGAAAAAAGACTTAGCTGTAAATTCTGTTTTAGTACTTGCACAGCATTAATTCTAGAGTATCTATATGATCATCTTTAATTTCTTTAAACAATCAGAATAAAGAAATCACTGAATTTTTACAACAAGGACTGCATTAAATTATATATGACATTTGAAGCAGTGGCTTAAATATACGAAGCTAGTTGAAAAAATGGAAGGAATGGATTTGGCTCAGCAAGTTTGAGATGAAACAGAGCTGGTTTTGGAAAGACATTACAATATTAGTTTGGAAAATGGTTATCTCTGCACCTGCTGAAGAACTGCACTGACACCGGTTTCTGCTGCTCTGTATTGTGGTTGTAAGGATGTGAACAAGAGTAACAAAATTAGGTTTCAGAAGCCCCTATTGATGTTAAGGTGGGAGAGGGTGAAGCTACACTGACTTCAGAGAAGTGAAAGGAGGTTATAGCAGCTGAGGAATGGGCTCGTCACATATTTAGGGAGTCCTGAAAGCTTGCACAGGACTTACATACAGTCACAGGCTGATAAAAAAATTAAGAACGTCTCTTTGAAACTCTTAAGACTTCTGAGAGCCACCGTAAGACTACTGGTCACCTGTCTGCTTTCAGACCTTGCTAGAGCATCTGTCCAAAACGAGTGCATCCACGGGAAATGCTCTGTGAGAAGGCACTGTAAACATCACCAAGTCAGCTTGGAAAGCAAAGCCTGATGTTTATTGCAAGATCTAATAATAGGGGAAAAAGTAAGTGAGCACAGTGCACTTCTTCGTTAGCTGAGCTGCACAATTCAGCTGCATCAATCCCTTACTCACTTGGATGAGTTGTTGTACCTGTTTTTCACACAGCTTCTTTCTTTCTTTCCTCCTTTAAGGCTAGGTTATGACTGTTTGCTTACATGGAATAGGTGGTTATGACTGTTTACTAGGCCGCGGCTGTTTACTCATACCGGAAAGGGTTTTACTTGAGGAGTGGCCCTTCAGGTTTCTTGGCACTCCTCAAAGAGTCAATAGCTGTGTAGGGTGAATAACACCGCTTTGCACTGTTCCTGTGCTGATGTCCACACAACTGCAAACGAAAGAGGCTCCAAGCCTTAGCCCTAGACCTGAAAGTAGAGCTGAATTTTAGCTGCGGCTCTTCCTTTAACAGTGAACCAATTGCAAAGCCTGCATCTGAGCATCTCCAGACTTTCTGGGGTTTCAAAACAAAATTCGGATCTGATATTTGGCCCAGCTTCTTAATGAAAATGGAAAATTGCATTTTGGGCCTGAGCCTTCCTGAAGAACAGCCTGTGCCAAACCCGATGAGCTAGAGATAAAAACAAGGATTTGCAGGACGCTGTGTCCCATCTCAGGCAGAGGTCGTGGGGAGTTTTGAGCAAAACGAGACTGGCCCCTTAACTGGAAAATTTTTTATTTACTTGAGCTCTACAGCCACTGTGGTTTGAGACATATGCAGGTGTGTGGCGGGGAGTGAACCATTTGTTTTGCTCAGAAGAGGATATCTGTGATTAGGGAAATCATGGATTTTATGTCCTCACATTTTTTGTTTCCTTATTAAGCAAAAAGGGAACCTTTAGAATGCCAAAATCTTGTCTTAATATTTCACAAAAGTTAGTATTTTATAAACGTACATTGCAAATGGCATTATAAATTCTCCACTATGGAAAATTGCTATCTGGTTTGAAASTAGGCAGGATAAATACAACTATAAAAGGTTACCTGGAGTAAACAGATAGGGTTTCCAAAATGTACCACATGAGATGGATCAGAGCTCATAGTAATCTATTTTCCATGTTTAACATACGCTCAGCATCAGCTGAACTCGGTAACTGAGCTGCCATCTGTATCAATCCTGTTCCTAGATGTCATGGCCCTGTTAATGAAATCTGGAAGTGAAATTGTAAATGGATTCGGTGAATGGTAGATGTCAGCCATTGCGTGATGGGCAATCATCAATCATCCACTGTCAGTTATTTCTGTCTCAGTGAGTAAGCCTTTATTTAAAGCATAAAGTAAGAATGTTGCCAGACCACAGGAACAAGCCCTGAGCTGTTTGCAGGTGCTGCTATTCACAGCTGCCAATTAAACCCCTGACATTTCCATAATGGCCAAGAGGCAAAGCGTATGCACTTGATATAAACATTTTTGTAAAAATTAATCTCAGTTTATCAATACTTCACTTTCTTTCCGAGGCTACATACAACATCCTACTTGGCCTATTGTTTGTTTGCTGTAGAAAGAGAGAAATATGAGTTGGAAAGAAGCCAGGGCATTCGTTTCCCCAGGATATACAGTAGATTCCAGCGGTTCAACCCTTAATTGGGGAGGGAAAACACAGTAGTGAGGAATCTCACCTTCGGAAAATGTTGTGTGTGCTCCTTGTCCACCAGCCCTGCACGCACGCTCGTCACCATCGTTTCAAATCGTAAGTCGGTCCTCACTTGGGCAGCRGTGTAACACTTAATTTGGTAAATGCTGTCCCTGAGGTTACCCTGCCTGTTGTGGTTCTTTGCTGCTATGCCAAAGGCTGGTGGCATCCGAATCTGTGGAATTTGGCCCGTTACTGCTGTCTACTCCTTTTTATTACCTCTCCATCATCTGGGGGGGAAAAAGGCCTAAAAATGCGAGCACTTTTTAATACACACATTATTTTCTTTTGGGCAGGACAAAAAATGGTCACCTCAACCTATTAAAGACATTCATCAGTACCTGCTGCAAATTTATATGTTTATTTCATAAAATTGCTAATGACGAGCTGGCTTTTTTTTCAGAGAAAATATTTTCATGGAAAAAAAATTATATATTCCTACAGAAAAATAAACTGCCTAGTATTGCCACCTGACATTTATAGTTTGAAGGACATAAAAATTTTCTGAGGTCCCTTTATTTTTTGCTCTCAGCTGTTTATAGTTCTTCAGGGGTACACGGATCTGTAAGTAAATACATAAAAAGAAAGGGCTGCATTCACATTTTCAGGGAGATTTCATCACACATTGATTGCTCTACTCAGTTTTGCTGCAAAGTCCAGACAAGGCAGAACACAAAAAGAGAAACTAGATAGATAGGACTCAGACATTTTAAGGTTGTCTTCTCCACTCTTCTTGATTCTGATGAAGATCGCATAAGTCAAACTGAGTGATCTGAAGTGTATTTAATGTATTGCACTACCTGGTTGTAAAATCATGCACTATTGGGTGAAATAAATCTTGAAGCCTATAGAATTCTGTTAATATGATATATTTGGAGTTGGTGTTAGGAGTCTTGCTGGCATATGTGTATTAAATTTAGTGCAATTGTCAGATGCAGATATCCTGGTGCACCTTTTATTAGCATAGCTTATTTTATTTCGCCTAACTGAAATAAACCATCCTGCCTTAAGCAGTAGCAGAAGTGTGTCTATACTGAGGAATTTGATACTCAACAGTGTAGTTAAAAGTTTTAAGTATAGGTAAGGCACTGATCTTAGCTCAGTTTTCCATTTCTTTTGCCTGTATAGGTGCCTAGTGATGTTCTACATCCCTCCAGATTTTAAGTATAGCAGTTGCTTCACATACCCAGGACCCCTTTTGAGTTGAGCTGATTCAGGTAAATCTAACATATTTCTTTTTTTTTTTCATTCAAAACCATTCAGTGTTTGAGATTGATGAAAAATAAGTTGTTAGGTATTAAAAAAGAATGTTTTAATCTAAGTAATGTTACTCTAGATGAGGTCTTTTAGAACATGAAGGACCAAACTAATGTGAGTTATCCAGGACAAACCAGAAAATCCTACATATCTCACTCACCTGTTTCTTTTATCTTAATCAGTAAGTGTTACAAAAGGCTGACTTAAAAAAATGAAACAGCAAAAAAACCATCCCAGAAGTCTCAGCATCAAGTGTGTCTTTTGTGGACAAAAAGTAATTTCTTGGGTTCAGGATGCCTCAGTTTTTGTAATCATCAAAGATGACTATCTCATCTTACGTATCTTCTTCTAAGGAGAAATAACTGCACTGAATTCAATGAAGTCATGCTGTGCTGCTGTCACACCAGAATCAGCCCACCTCTACTGAGCTAAAAGGCAAAGGTAAAAAGTAACTAAATTGCGTTAGGCTCAGTTCTTGTGTTCTCGTTGATGTTACTGCAACAATAACGATACTACTRCTCTGGGCATGTCCACATGACAATGCAGAAATACCCAAGCTAGCTGTAAATGAACCATCATGCATACTGGTCACAGTCTAGATGAGACAGCAGAGGACACTGTGAGGGCTTATTTACCCTGTTTTTTGGCAGTGTTAGCTCCATATGGGCTAATTTATTGTGCCAGAAAGCAGGCTCATTTATGGCTACCTCATTTATAGCTAGTCTGAGTGCTTCTTTGCTAGACTGCAATATGCAATGTAGACATACCTTCTAATAAGGTGACAAGTGTGTGATTGTATTAAGTAAAAATATGGAGGTTGGGATTTTGAAAGCAGCTAAGGGCTTCTTACTGAGACAGTTTAAGAGGTTACCACCTCCAGCAATCTGCTTCATGGCTTGTGCCGAAAATAACTTTCCCCATCTCTGAATCAGCAGGTGAGAGCACATGCCCACCCTAGAGCCTCTGGAGTTTATAGTACAATACTTTAGCTTAAATCACTGAAGAAGATGTGCTTGGATTGAGACACTAAACTATGAACTGAAGCAGAGCAGATTTGTCTATAGGTATTGCAGAAGCAGTGTATACTACGGGTAATAACATTCAATATTGCTCATTCTTCGCAGCCCGAAGAGAATTGGGAGCTATATCGCGTGGAAATGTCTTTCAACTTTTAGAGTGCAGTAGGTGCTTTTTTCCTTCAAATCCTTGGACAAGCTGTCAGCATGATCTCTCTTTTTAGGCTTTCATATTTCTAAGTGTTGCTATCCAGTCACTCACTTTAAAGTCTGATTAGCTACCTGGTCCGACAGAGACCCTAAAGCATGGACCTAACTTTCTTGCCTGCTGGTCCTCTTTCTGACATCAGTGAGATTTCTCAGGTGCTTAAAGCTAAATGTATTTTTAAATGGAGTTTTGTTTGTTCAAGCTCTACCTCCATTTATTTCAAGGTAGTTAATACATGTTAACACTTCTGGTGCAAAGGGAGACAGACTAGCATTTAGAAAAGAATTTGGTATTCAAGGAGGAAAACGGATACCAGCAGTCATTTTTGCTTCTACTGATGCAGTCACGTATGGTGAACTCCAGGCTTGTCTTGCTTCCCTGCTTTTTGGGCTGCCCAGTTATGATCTAGTGTGCTGACCTTACAAGCCAAGTAATGACTTTCATGCTGCTGAGTCCCATCAGGAACTTCATGTCTCTTGTGGTTGTCTTCATCCATGGCTAACTTATATTATCATTGGCACGCTTAAAATTGTGATGTTATGTTTCAAATGTTTTTAAAGCTGAAACACACAAGCTCTTTCATTTCTCTTCTGCCTAGGAGGATTATTTCAGCTCCACACATGCAAAACCTCATATTATGCAAGGAATTAATCATATCAGGGTAAAGTAGCTACTGAAAAATTGCCAAACACCATAAACATTGGTCAAAATGCAGGCCAACCATTTGCACAGCAAGTAATTGAAGCTAGAGGTTCATTGGAGCGATGCGTAACTTTTCATTATGAATTAGAAAGCTTTTCAAACATAAAATGATATCTGAGAAGGCTGCACTACCTAAAAGGTTTCAGTAAACACTGAAAAAAGTGTTAAAATATGCTGGAGAGCTCAATCATGCTTTATGGTTACTTGCTCCACGTAGTTTCACACACATTCTCTGATAAACAATGTCTCCCATGCTCTGCCCAGACCCATTATTTTCTTCAGCACCAAAGCGTCGAGGGCCAGATCCTCATTTGGTTTAAGTCAGCAGAGCTCTGCTGAGGTTGACTGCTTGCCATTGATCTATGCCAGCTGAAGATCTGGCCTGAAGAGTGACAAAAATGTAATTTTATGTTTTATTTATGGGTATAAAACAATAGTCCTAAAGGGAGCAGATGTTCCATGTCAAGGGAGGAGGCTTATGAAATGCAATTCCAGACACAAAAGCTAATCTCTGTGGTCAGGGAAGGCATGAGGCCTGTTTTACATGATGAACTTTAATTGAAATTTTGCTCTTTTGTGTTCATTTATATTTTTTCTATTTGGGAGCTGACAAGCATCGTTTAAATTACTTACCAGCTGCCGGGTACCTTAAAAAAAGGAATAAATAGTTGTCTTGGACCACTGGAGAAGGTTGGACAGCTTTCAGTTGTCCTCCCAATACCTGCTGAAATGGTATTAATTTAGTATCACATACTTTTAATGAAGTGGTCACTTCACTGAAGAAATTTCCATCTGTTTCAAATGGAGCTGTGGAGAGAAAGATCTTCAGTTTTATGGAGGATTTTGCAATTGTAAAATGTGTGTTCCTTCCAATTTGGACTGAAAAACTAAAGCATGTTGAAATTCTCTACCAAAGAGAAGGGAGCGTCTGTCTCAAAGTCTCAGGCTGCAAACTTCTTATTGTGCCCAGCACTGCAACTGTTCTCTCTGCGGACTGGCTTGCCTCTGTAGATCCTAAAGCAGGAGTTCCTTGGCTACTCTAAATCAGTTGCCAAGAATTGAGTGAAGGGAACTGAAAAGAAATCAGTGGTAACCCAGTCTGCTTGTAGGAGTGCCACTGATTTTGAAGTAGCTCTTCACAACGTTTTGCTTTCAGTGAGTTGGTATTTTTGAAACCCTCTAACCGCACTCACCCCAGAAAAGGGAAAGCATTCAGCGGTGTTGACCTTGACTATATGCAGCACGTCACACGGTGAGATCTGAGCTCTTCAAAAACACAAAGCAGTAGAAATTATCAAAGCAGCCAGCAGCACAATACTGACTTACATTAGATGAATTTTGGACCAACAAATCTAAGAATCAGATTCTTTCCCTTACTTTCCATGTTCCTCCCCACACCCATGCGGGCAAGTACAGTAGAGAGAGAGCTGGAGAACAAGCTGAGCTTATCAGAGGCTACTAGAGCCATCTAAATGGCAGCTTCAGAGAAAGAGGACAACTGAAGCAAAACTGAAAGAGCGTATTACCATATTCTATTTAGAATAAAAGAGAGAAACAAGAATACAGACTAAGGATGGCTGTGCGCAAAGAACAGAGTGGAACAGCAGCTAACTGCTTTATCTCAATTTAACTGGAAATCCCAAATGTAAAGTGTGATTTTGTTCTGAAGCAGGCTGAACATAATAAGTTTGAAATTCCCTATGAGCCAAAATTAGAAAAAGAAACCTAAGGCTAAACATAAAATTGGATTGCAGGAAACACTGAAACATTTCACTCATGTTTCAGCATAATTTTTTTGTTAATTCGTTTTGGAAATCTGGTACTTTTTAATTGGACCACTTTTCAACACACAGCGGCAACAACCACAACTTCTCATTTTGAAACGTTCAAAACAGGAGCTTCTAGGGTTATAAAAATGCTTAATTTTTGTTCACTTCCCTCAACCAATTTTTCAGAACAGTTTAATTATTAGACATGGCGCTTAGAATCATAGAATCAGTAAGGTTGGAAGGGACCTCTGGARATCATCTAGTCCCAACCTCCCTGCTCAAGCAGAGTCACCTAGAGCATGGTAGACAGGGTTGCATCCAGGCAGGTTCTGAATGTCTGCAGAGAAGGAGACTCCACAACCTCTCTGGGCAACCTGTGCCAGTGCTCCGTCACTCTCGCAGGGAAGAAATTCCCCCTCACGGTCAGGCAGAACTTCCTGTGCTTTAATTTCTGCCCATTACCTCTTGTCCTGTCACATGAGACAACTGAAAAGAGTTTAGCCCTCCCTGCAGGTACTTGTACACATTGGTAARATCCCCCCTCAGTCTCCTCTCCCCCAGGCTGAAGAGGCCCAGCTCTCACAGCCGTTCCTCATAGGACAGGTGCTCCAGCCCTCTGATCATCTTCGTAGCCCTACRCTGGACTCTCTCCAGGAGCTCCATGTCTCTCTTGTACTGGGGAGTGCAGAACTGGACACAGTACTCAAGGCCTCCCCAGGGCTGAGTAGAGGGGCAGGCTCACCTCCCTCGACCTGCTGGCAACACTCTCCCTGATTCCCCCCAGGAGACCATTGGCCTTCCTGGCCACACTTCCCCTGCAAAGCCACTTTAACCAATGTTTCCAGTTACACATTTCCAAGGATGTGATTCACATCATGTAACCTGAAATGTCCATGGGATAGTCTTCACAGCCACACAGGTCATTACAGAGTCCCTTTAAAGTCTCCCAGTAGAGAAATAGGTACTCCTAGGATAGAGTCTGACCTGTTTTGAACCTCTACTTCAGGATTATACAAATTATGCCCTACAACTGCCTTTTTCTTCCCATCAGCTAAAGGTAGGCTAGGATGACTAGCTCCAAGGATCAAACGAAGCCCATGCAAAATGTTCTTGTCTAATAGCTGCTGTGTTACCTAGTGATAAAACAGTTCACATCCCTGTACATTGTATGAAGGCAACTGAGAGAAAGAAGGTTTATGTAATGAGTGAAGACACAGAAGAGCAGTAAAATATTCAAAAAATTGGAAGAACTTAGTAAGAAGGAGGTAGGAAAAGAGCTACATATGTACAACTGAATGAAATTCAAAGTGCAGGGAGAATATGTTAGATCCCTAATTATCACTTGAAATGTGAAAACACAACTGAAGGAGAATAAAAATGAAGGCTTTCCAAGGAAACATAGTAAAGAGGGTGGGTTGTGATAAGGAGGCATTTTTTTCTTTTTTTTTTTAATCAGATGATCTGTTTAGACTGGGAGACAGTTTTCAAGAGAAGCAGTAGCCTCAGACATTGAGTCACTCCATAGCAGAGCTTGAAAATGCACAATAGAGATCACTGCTGTCTAGGCAGGGAATGAAAAAATAGGGTCTACTGATCCTATCCAGCCCTCACTTCATTCAGCAGGAATCTTTTCCACTGACTCAAGTGGGATTTGGATCAGACCCTTTTTTACCTCCTCTGTTGATGACTGTCTGAAAAGACGTAGGAAAAGACACAAACTAGAGCCCAAGTATGACACCAGGAATGGCTTTTTTGGGCTTCTATAAGGAAAAACGAAAGTCTCAAAAATATGAAAAAAAAGAAGCCTGGCAAATTAGAGGGACGTTTATAGCTGGGAGCTGAGTCAAGCTCTAAAATGTATTTACAGAATTAGATGACATTAAACTTGTGTGTTGCTAATTCCCTTAAAACCATAAGGAAAGACTTCTCAAACAGCAGCTATAAGGGCAGCATCACTACTTGGCAAGTTTTACTTTTGCCACAGCAGGGGACAGCTCTGCATATCCAGCTTATTTTATTTATGTGCCCAGCATTTGAGAGTTGTTCTGTTGTGGGTAATAAAACGTAGCTACGTTTTGTATCTGATTCAAAAGGAAATAATAACACTAGAAGTGGGGTAACATTTTTGTATATGCCTGAGCGATTCCCTTTGCATGTTTTCAGCCTACCTAACGGCAAACCTCTCTTCATTCTACACTGGTCTAATTAATTTGACAGGACTGGAAACTTGCTCTTCCTGTTCACACTTATTATTCATCTCTTCAGAATGCCCTGTGGGGAGTATGAAGCACAATAAAGCAGTATTTACCAAATCCCTCAATGCTAAATACACCTTTTAAGCTGACTCTGCACAATGCCAGCAGTGAGAAGATCTGACTAAAGGGCAGCCCAAGAAAAACAACATTTTCCAGAGCATCGTCTCTTCAAACAGGACTAGCAAGTCTTAAGCAAGGAAACTATGTCTTTTTTCTCCCCTTCAAATTCTCTAGTAGGCTCTGGGGATCCCAATTTATTCCTACTGTATCTGAAACCTTCGCTGTAGCCAAAGCAAATGACAGAGTGATCATACTCAATAAGATATGATGTTAGTTCACAAGAGCCACTGGGTAATTTCATACAGGCGTATCTTTTAACCTTTCATCACCCAAATTAGAAACATCATAACACAACATAAAACACATCTGAAAAATCCATCGGAGACAGGAACTCAGAAACATGCACTGTAGAAGTAAGCGTTTTGAGAATTAGAAAGTATTTTGAGAAAACACTGAAATTGAATGTTAGATTTCCTTTTTTAAAATTCTCAATGCAGGAAGGGACCTTTTACAAACATATGAGGTGATTAAGGAATTTAAAAAGTGAAACACGCTTTTTGGCGCACGTTTGGAAGTAACTTAGTCATTTCATATTTTTAAAGCAAAGGATCTATATAAGAAATTTCCAGCAGCCTAGTTACCAGTTGGATCCTCGATTCTAATCACCAGCTCCCTTTACACCTTTATGCCTCTGTAAATCTCACCTTATGCAAAGTTAAAGGGTAGGTTTTCAAAGTATCTGGGAAAATTTCTGCACAGCATAGGGCAGCGCTGTGCAAATATACCCAAATCAATCCTAAATGAACTGACTCAAATACTGAAATGCATAGAATGCCATTAGTGGGGCACTTTTTCCAGCTCTTTGCACTAACTTACAGATGTTGCTTTGCATGGCATCCAGCCAGAGTTAGATGCCTCGGTATGCAAGTCATTTTTGAAAATGAGACTTAGAGCCAATTTTCAAAGTCATGTAACAAAAAGGATAGACATTCAGATGGATTTTTAAAGGCACCTGCGAAAATGGAAACTTAGTAACTGGATAGGTGTTTCTGGTAAGTGCTTAAAACTTTTGAAAAATCTGAGAATTAGATTCCTAACATGCTTCTGAAAATTTCATGTTACGTCATTTTTCCTGGATTCTCAGCCTCCTTATTCATGTTGGATCGTACCAAATCCCAACATGTTTTATGAAAAAGGATGTACGCATAGACACACAAAGAGGCTTCCCCATTCTCCTTCTGTCTCTTAGTCTTTATTTATCCACTTGTTGACCTATAGAAAATCTTGATTCTCATCTCAGTCACAGAGATCCCACACTGATGTAAAAGTGTGTGTTTCCATCGAGGTCTTTGGGATTTTCAGAAGTGCACATTTGTGGCCTTGATGCAAAGCCTAATGAAGACAAACAGGAGACTCGCACCAATTCAGTTTGGGTTTATATCAGCCCCAAATAAAGAAGAGAATTTGGCTCGTTAAATTTTAGATAGAATAACAGCTCGATGCCTTTAGGCATAGTTCGTCTCTTGAGTTGCTGTAGAATGAAACCCACTCTCAGCAGACTGAATATGGAATAAAACCTTGGATAATTGGGAGTAGAATGGGTCCATTGACTTCAAGGGGAACTACAGCATGAAAAAAAGGTGTTCTGGCATTGGCCTTTGCTGTGTTACATAAGAAAGATGGTTCTTGAAACTAATTAATCCTTGAAAAGATCAGCTGACCCATCTCATTGTTAGCAATACATTTTTAATTATTCATTTTAGTCAAGCATCATTTGAACACAAGTCAATTTGCAATTTCATTAGAGTACAGAAAAGGCCTGGGGTCTATTCCTGGTAAAAAGGAAAAAATCTCTGGCAAAATTTCATAAAGGATGTTAATCCTCTAATTAATTTTATGTATCAAGCAAGAATTAATGTGTCCTGCTATTTAAGCAGAAGTCATCTTGCCAAGAAGTGCATTTTGTCATACCTTCCCCTCCAGGAAAACCTCTTTACAAGCTTTGTGGCAAAATACCCTGGCAACTAATGACTAGCTTTGAAGCAACATTCACAGACCATTTGCTTTGATGACATTTGGAGCTTCTYTCCCCCCCCTCCTCCCCCCCACTCTTTCCAAAGTCTATTGTAAGTGGAGTGCTCTCACTGCACTGTCTTTGAAAACTAATCAATAAAGTAAGATTTGTCAGGTTGCATCTGAGGAATATCACATCTTTTAACTCCTTTCTTGGTTGACTTGCTGTACACATTTTTAAGCTAAACCTTATGAACAGATTTGAGTATGTTAGAGTATTCACAGGCACACAAGTGTGACGCATTTCTCTTTCTCCCCATATTAATTTCAAAAGCTCTAAACCTATGTTAACCTTCCATAAAACTAATGTTACATGGTCATCGTGCATAATCAAATGATGGATTGCATGTCAAAAAGTCACAAATAATGAATGTTTACCCCTGTTGTAACTATGAGAATTATGGTATTGCAAAAATGAAAAAAAGTGACTTCACCCCACCCCAAAGAACTTCAAAGAGAAGACATCCATGTTAACAAATACTGAAAAAAATCACCTAACTGACTAGAATTTGTAAAAATCCTGGAGTGAAACAACCTGTACTTACAGCGATGGATAGGAGATCAGAATAYGAGCCACAGAGTTTCATCTTTATTGTAACTTTTGACTTTCTTTAATCAATGCTAAAATCTTTAGGTCTGATTTCCCATTTCAATGGCTTTGTGTAATGTGTCTCAACCATACCTCATCTAATTTAATAAGATGCAAGCTAAGGAAGTACTTAAGTTACTTATCAAGGGTTTTAGATGACACATTATTATTGTACTCAAAAGTCAATATTTGCTAATCATGTTAGTACAGGAACTGATCCAGGACTACAGTTCTTGAATGGTAAAGGCATTTAAGATTAATTAAACCTATCGCCTCCTTACTTGACACATACACACATAGTACCCCCACAATGCCRCGTCTGCAACGGTCAAATCAGTGTCTTCATAAGAAAGGCCTGACGAGTCCACAGCTCTATGAGGAGAAGTTGTTAAAATTCTCTGCCTTCTCCCCCTGCCATTTCTCTGGTCATTCAGAGCCTGATYTCAAGCAGTGGGAGCAGCTAGTGTTCAGGATCTTGGGATTATACCCATTGCCTTTGACACTGGTGCAGWATCAAACCAGTCAGTTTTATTCTGCCTTTGATCTTTGCACGAGACTGCAGTAGAAACTGGGAGAGCTGCATGCTGAGCAGAAGCAGAACAGATCTGTGCACTGTATGATGCAGGATGAGCAAGCCTGATTAGTCATTTCGTTTCGGCTGGGATTGCTCCTGTAACAGGTTCAGACTTCAGAAGGTACAGAGGTGTTGAGCAAGCCTTGCTCCACACAGGGGCAGAAGAGCAGTGTATTATGCATTCTAATTTTTCTTTTATTATACATAATAGGAACAGTTAAAAGTATGATCTAGGTCTCTCTTTCTCTGTTCTAAAGCTGTTGAGGAATTTGGCACATGTGATAAGAAAGATAAACTGCTTTTCCTAGGGCTAAGTACATTGTGGGCAGGTGATGYGCAGACTTCCACTTGCTGCGTTGCCAGGGCACCTTCGGGCTGGATTTGCAGCCCTTCTGCTGTGCCGGTCTCAGTCTCCTCTGGGCACACTGTGAGCTGCTCCRAAGGGGATGTGAGTGTGTGTGCACGCACGTATGATACTAGAGCGGAGCGAAGATTTGAGCTCAGTAATATTTGGAGAGATTCTGATCTACGTGACTAGTGAAAGACAACAGTGAGGTTATCTGCAGTGAATTAGTGCAGATTTGCACACGTAACTGGAAGAATGGAAGAATTGGAAACCATAAGTCTGATTCACCGTAGTTATCTGTAAAGTTGGTGTAACGCAATGGCTTATAAAATGGGAGGGGCAATGTGAGGAGAWTGAATTGATGCTGTGTGTTGGATCATACAGTCATTGCATCAGGTTTGATGTAGGCATGTAGAACATCAACACGCAAATTAAAAAAAAAGTTACTATTTTGTGTACTGCAGTATCCAGTCTACTTACATATCTCTTAGATCAACCCAGATATTAAGAAAAATACTCAGATGCGTATTTTACAAAATGAAAATGACAGATACTGTTTAATATTCCAATTACAGTTGAACTATTCATCTGAATGTGCTAATAGTGGCTGTCACATAAGTCTAGCATCTGAAAGCCTCTAAGCAGTAATCTGTTATCCTCAGGTCATTTTGTTTGTATTCATTCAATTTAAAATACGAGACAATTTACCCTTTAAAGTTTTTTTTAATTAAATATTATTTTATGCATGGCTTTTAACATACTAATTGATTCATTTAGACCTGCCACACAGATGGAATTACTAATTCCTTTTATTTATTTATTTATCTATTTATTATTTATTTATTTTATTTATTTATTTATTTTTCTTTGTATCAGTGATCATGGCATTTGTAGCATGCTTTGGAAATATTAAAGAACCCAACTATTTCCATGTGCATTTATCTGTTTGCTTTAGTTGATTGTTAGGACAAGGAATGTCACACTTACCTTTCCTGGCCTATGCAAACTCCATTTGATAACCTTAGCTCATCTCTCAGTGGGAGTGAGTTTCTGTGTCACGAATGTCACCTTTGAAACTGGCACTAATTGGCATTCAAGTTGGAAGTCTCAGTGGAATGTCCGTAGAGACAAGGTGAAATTTTGGCTCTGCTGAAGGCAACAGGAGTTTTGTCATTGACTTTAATAGGGTCAGGACTTGTTCCAGAGACTGAACTGCCTCTCATACAGATGTTCATATRGGGTTGGGAGCTTCAAACCTTCTGTGTTTGCTCGTGGCTAGTTAAAATAGGTTTTGCTACCAAACTTCAACCCCCTGCCAGGTCTAATCCTGTTGTTTAAGAACAGAATGAGTCAGCTCGGACAAGACCTCCAGCTTCGTCTTGTACTACTTGCACTGCTGTTCCTCCCCAAAATCCCAGCTCCTGTCCTTCACTTTCTAGTTGATCATGATGTCAAGTTGTCTGTCTTCTGTTATTTCTCAAGTCTCCTTCCTTTCTTGTCTATCCTTGACTGCTCTCTGTTTTCTAGATTGCACTCTCTGCCTTCAAGCATGCTCTTGCTCTTCCATCTTGAAAAGGTGAAACAAAAAATCGTTTAATTTAATCTGCTTTTTTAACAACCTACTGATTTCCCCATGCCCTTTGTCTCCACAAGCTTGTCTGAAGCTGCGGTTTGTTCCTACAGCCCTATCTACCTTCTCTTTTCTTTGCTATTTCCATTATAGAATAAACAGGCTTCTTGGGCTTCTGTGCTTGGCTGCATCAGAAGACAATCTTTGACCTTATCTTTCCTGATCTCTCTCCCCCCAACACCTGGCTTCTGTAATTCTGTTTTTGCTTTGGAAATACCCCCTTGATTTTTTCTTCCTCCCTTTGCTGTCTAGTTCCTCACTGCCTCTCAGAATCTGTGCTTCAGTCCCCGATATGCCTGTCTCTGGGTCTGTTACTACTGTTTTTGTCCAGCCTTTCATAACCAGCTACTGATACACATCCAGCTGCTACTTCAAAATTGACTTGAATTCCTGAGGTCGATTATTTACCCCTGCTTCCTGATTTTTCATCCCCCTGCCTCCTTTATCAGTGCTGCTCCCTATCTCCTAGGCTGTCTCCTAGACCATCTTTTCTCCCATGTTTCTGCTTCTCATCCTGCCACTGAGTCTGTCTTCCCTACTATCCTGACCATCATGATTTTTTCATTATTAACAAAGGCTAAAAACTTTCCATTCCTCTCTGTTCTTGACTGACAATGTCTGTGAGCTCTCCCCGCTTCCTCCCTCCCACTAAAATGCTGCTTGCCAGTACCATCTTGTCTCCTCTGGTCAGCCCCTGCCTTGTTTTTCTCTTTCCTGCTATAACAAATTCAAGCCATTAAAAAACCCTGTGAAATCTGTTGCTTCAAGTTCTGTTTCCATTTATCTTCCACTCCATTTAGCTGCTGACTTCTCCCGTCTTTCTCTTTCACCAGTTTTCTCCATGTCCTTTTTCCTCTCTTTGCGTGTTCTGCCATACCACTCCGTAGACAAGGAAGCATTTTTTGATGTCATCCATGAGAAATTTTTTCTTCTGCTTCCTGAAATCTTTCAGTAAAACTCATCTCCAACCTTTCAACAGTTCCTTTCTCTYAGTCAAGCAGAGGCTTTAACAGCCCAGAAGACAAAGTATGATACTGGTCAGAGCCCTGTTAGTGCAATCTCTTCTCTCATGCCCAACTAAGTCCATCGATGTTCACCCTGTGGCATGGCAGGGAGCATGGATTGGGACCTCTATTTGTAACGCGTGGAGGGTGTTCGCAGTGCTACGATATGTTGTTCCTAAGTGTGTGGAATAATCATGGTACTGAGAAATGAAATGATTGCATTTAGAAGAAAGTTACAATTTTGAAGAAACAAGTGAGTACCTTGAACACTTAGGTGTGTGAACCATTAAGTAAGATTATTAGCAATAATCCTGCTGATACAGGTGTATGATACAAGTATATAAAGCCACAGAGTGCTTTTACTAAAAAAAAAAGTCCATATTTTAGGAGCATCGCTTGGAGGCTGTCTAGGCCTTGACTCAAAAGTCTGGATGTGTTGTAGATAAGCTAGTCATATTCCAGTTCATGCAGGGCTGCCCTTGACTTTAGAGACATCAGGTTGGACCAGTATGTCCTGTGTCATGTGAATGACTCATTGTATCAGGATCAGGATCATTCGGGCAAAGCGTGGAGCTCACGGATTGAAATGGTGAGAGCTACAGAAGAATAAAAAAAGGATACAGATCCTAGTCTCCAGCCTGTTTTCATGTATCCATGTGCCAAAACCTTGATGGTCAGCATCCCCCACACTCCCTCCAAAGCCAYGGTGATCCGGCTGGCAAAGGGCAGAGCTGGAGTGGAGAGCTGGGCCTGCTGCTTGGGGATGCGGAGGGCTGGGGGCTGTTCAGATGCCCCAGCCCCAGCGGCAGCAACTGGCCTCTGTAGCTTTCCAGAGTTTTCACGCAGGCAAAGCTGTGATTTCRTGGCTGTTTTGCTCCCCGCATCAGGCTGCTGCCCTAGATGAATACCTGTTTTGCCTGTGTCTGTAGCAGAATGGCACAAAGTTTTATCTTCTTCCCAAAGCTGTCTGTGCGCTGACAGCAAGTCCAGCTGGCTGTCACTTGGCTGCTAGGGCTTGTTCCTGCTTTCTCCATCACAGAAATGATTTGGTTGTGATTCTGTTTAAGTGCTGCTTAATTACSTTGAATTCCTGGCCTCTGAGCCCTTCAGGACTAATCAAGGCTCATGTCCCTTCCATAGCAGCAGAGGATGGCTGTGCCATACTGTATGTAGCTAAGAACACCGATAATCTTTGTAGCTTGCCCAGTGCAATTCCAGCTACAAGAAAATATTTCCAGACACATTCAGAATATGCCTTAGAAAGAGACCTTTAAAACATCTCTGTGTTACCCAGTGGACCATTGCAAATACCCATCTTGACCAATAAAAGGTGAAGCACACCTGTGGGGCAGGAATGAAAAATCACAGGTTTCCCACTGAGCTCGAAGAGAGTCTGCACGTTCGTGCTGTGCAAGGGCATTTCACATACCCGGGATCGTCCTTCTGTGCATTCAGAGGAAGAAATCCTCAGGTCATGTAAAGTGTCCCCAGCTCCACAGTGGAGCTATGACAATTTATACCAGCTGAGGTCCTGCTCAGCGTTTTTGGTTATGGGCCTTATTTACTCCTGGCTAGTAAGAGTTCCTCTGGAGCTGTTACGGCACTGTGTGGGGCATAAATCTTGCTTTAGATGCCTTTGGAGCWGGTAGGAGATAGCACTCTTGTCTATAAAATGGAGACATTCTTAAGCATATGCCTGGCATAACCTTACAGTGGAATAGTGTCTTAACAGTCTCCAATATAGCTATTTTTACCAAAATTAAGATCTGGAAATACAAATAAATAATACGCACTTAGAAGTTGTCACACAAGATAATTGGATAATGAAAAATCACTTCTTATTTTTGCATAGTGCATTTTATTGATGTCTACATCTTTAAGCACTTAAGCCCCCGAATAAGCCTGCCTCCTCATCTACCCAGGAGTGTTGTACTGACATATCTATTTTTTCTTCTGRAAATTGTTTAGTCAGGGAATGGTATCAGTCACGCTTTTATTGAGTTAAGTTTTTTAAACAGCTGGTTGAGTAAGTCTCATATAGACAAGGCCTAAGATACTGTCACAGAATAACAGTTCTTGCTTATTACAGTAAAATAGGATCAGTGTAAATAAGAATTTAGTCCTGTGTTTACACTGGTAAGCACAACTATTTTTTGTGTATTCACAGAGCCAATTGACATCTCCCTTTGCTGGAACCCAGCTCACTGCAAAGGCTGCATGGTATTTTCACAGTCAGGCCGTACAAACGCTGCCAGTGGTACTGGCATAAATGAGGGTAATGTTGAACAAAAAAAACTTCAGTGACGTTTTTAAACCTCCTTGAGATCAGCCTGCACAAAGCAAAACCTGRTCTCCTGAGTCTGTTGTCTACTCCTCAGGACAGACTAGTTCGACCAAGCACAGTGTGACACTTCAGYGTATTTTCTGGACTTGGTATGTGAATTGCAAGGAATACAGAACTGTCCTTTAAAAAGATTTATTTCTAAGTAACATTATGCGGAAAAGATAGGTCCCAGTGAAAAAAAAAAATTTCCCTAGCAGTTTTTAGCTTGAAAAAATACTAGATTACACTGCAGCTTCCGCAGACTGTTCTTGCAAGTCRTTTATAGTATAACATAAAATTACAGTAAGCCTCCATTAATACTATGGCTACTTTTGTAATCAGTTTTGAAGAATGTGCTTCCTCAGTGGAAATATTTTGATTTAAGCTCATATTGAGGCACAGTCTAAAAGTTATACTTTAAATTACATTTTAAAATAAGTCCCATGGTACATCCATACAATATATATGGCATGCTGACTCTGTGTAATTAAATTCTTGTCTAAAGCTGTCATTAAGTTGCAGTAAATATTGAAGCTAACTTCATTTTTAAATTAGATTTACTTCTTGATTTTAGCTGATAAATATTCTCCTTGTATAGAAAATTAATTAAAATATGCATACCTATATATAATATGTGTAACAGGGCAGGGGTAGTGATTCCAGCTCTTATGAGCAAGCAGACTGACAGCTTTAAAGACTAGTGGCCTTTATCAGCAGCAAAGTTGTGGCCAGTAATAACATGGAAGACAGCACAAGGGCCCTTACAAGGCTTGTCAAAACATCCCTCCTTCCTCTCTTGGGAGAACTCATCTCAGGAATGAAAGTCCTCCTGCTCACGCTGGGAAGCTGGTGTCAGTGCTTGCTTGGGCTGTCAGCCCTGCCCTGGCAATGCTTAAACCTGAGACAGTCCCCTGATTTGGCCTWTGCCAACAATCAACCCCGTCACTATTTTCAAATCAGTGAAATAAGTTGGAGGTTAATCAGTTTTCCTCTGAAATCTTCAATTATTATTATTATTATTATTTTTTTTTGCAGACACTGTTTGGGGTTCCTCTACATGTCTTCTGGGTTCCCACTGCACAAACAGAGCAGTCCCAGCATTGTTAGCCCAGCTGCAAACAGAAATGAAGTTTTGGACCCCCTAAGAGCAAATATGTGAGAAATAGGTGACTTTCTGAGTGCTGTCCTTGCATGTTGATGCTGGAAACWGGCACTATTTGGGGGAGCAGGGCAGAGGAATTGGGGGTTTGTCCTACCATGAGTAGTGTGGCAGGGATGGCACAGGTTCCCGTTGCAGGTGATGAGGAAAGGCCACTGAGGCTCCTCAAAGCCCCAGTCCCACTCCCACTCCCACCTCCTCTCATTCCTAGGTCAAAAATAACACCAAATGACTTACTAATTAGTGAACTACAAGACTTACTATGAATAGCAGGCAGGTTTGAAGGGTAGAGGTAATCTTTTTTGCAGGTATTCAGGCCATCATGACTATGACACCATTATTAAATGAAATGATTGGGAAAATTTCAGTCRTGTGAAATAACGGTGTTTTTCAGATGTTTCCTGAGATTGAGTGGGAAGATGGAGGAGAAGGTCTCAAAAAGTCTCCATATCTTGAGAAAAGCTCAGGTGTGCATTCATTCTTCTGAGACAGCAGTGTATCCGTGCTGGAGACGCTCTGTAAATGACTCAGCCAAAGTTCCAACCTTTAGTTGGAACTTGCATCTTTTAGAAACCAAATTAACCTGTGTGTACGAAATTAGAATACTTTAAGTGCTCACAAAGCTACTTGTGTTTTTCTGAAACATAGGCAAATTGCTGAGATGACAAATATGTCTGATAYGTCTTCCAAGAAGCCCTCTCACCCTTTTGTCTGTTTCCCAAATGTATGTTTGTTTGACATTTTTATAGCTAACAGGTGTTTTATGCAGGTGCTTCATACTTCCTCAGAAAAATGAGAAASGGTCTTTCTTTATCAGGTCTGTGCTGATTGACATTATCTTAACATATCTTCAAATTTCTTTCCATTCACCTYCATAACTCTTGCTGCAGGTTACAAAACTCAGTTGGGTAGGATCTTTTTAATGGGTTATATTGTCAAGATTTGACGTTCTAATGCAGTGTATTCAAGCTTTTTCGATCTCTAGGAATTGTTCATTGGAGATGTGAAACCTGTCAGAAATCTCACATACATGGATTGCTCTATACCGTAGATGAACTCGGGGTTCTCAGTCACTTCACATGCCTCCTTGAGGAGCAGTCCAGGTATCCCCCGCACGCATCCACACATTACAGCTTGAACAGCTTTACCACACTGAACTGTGGATCCTTAACTGTCAGGAGTAGAGGACTTATGCCTAAAGGAAAGTATCTGAGCTTGAGTTCTCGCTAAATCTGAAACCTAGGAGGTAGCTCCAATGTTCTGAAAAGCCACGGGAGCCCGATAGTTGTATGAGCCTTAACAGGGCATGATTCCCAGTTTGATCGACTGTTAGAGCGCACGTAAGGACCACATCAGACAGTGAGGGATAGTCGCTGAGGGACAGAGAGGCAAAAAGCCCTGAGGAGTTTTGAAAAGCTTATGTGACAGTATCTTTGTGAGACTTCCACTTCAGCCTTCGTTATTGGYGAGAAAATCAGCCTGAAAGGCTTAGGCCATCTGCGTGGGCACAGGCGTAGCATTCTTTTCCCTTCTTGCTGCTGGTTGGGAAGCTGGCATTTAAAGGGGAAAAAGAAATCTTCTGGCATCTTCTGATCTTTCGTATTGGAAATGGAAGCCTGGTTTGCATTGAAGTCACACAGGTCAGCTGTGTGCTGAGCGTTGAGCAACTGATGTGGAAAAACATTTTTAGGCAATGTATGAAATTCAGATTCATTTACACATTTTTTTATACCTACTCAGGTTCAATAATAAAGTAGTTACTGGAATTAATATCATCTTTGCCTCTTCGTACACAGCATTAGAGCTTACAAAACATCTGGCCCTATCCAAGTACATTTTAACCTATAAGAGACAACAAGAAAGGAAGATGGCAATTCAGATTTATATTTCTATGCACATATTTAATTTTTTTTGCTGGAGAGCATGAGAGCTAATTAAAGAAGGCCTTTGCCAGGCATTATTGGTGAGGGAAATCTTATCACTTTATCTACTAAAATGTTGCCAAACTATTATGCAACTCTTGAAGAACACATTTTTTTTCCTCATGTTATATGCATATTTTTATAGTTGAGGTTCAACTTTCTGCAGGTTTATAACTCCCAAAGCTAAGTATCTAATGACTTATTCAAAAAGAAACATTCATCAAGCTATTTTTAATACCACTGTGAGTTACCAGTGTTGAAAAAAACTTTTCACCAGGAGAAACTTGCCCAGGTACCTAAGTATCCTTCCCCTAAAGCTATGATTCTGCAGAACATGCCACAATATGCTCAGCTTCAGCCTGTAAAGGAATCTCATCCTTCTTAGCCCCTCCCCTCCCCCTCCCCCCCCCCAAAAAAAAGGTGCTGAATTGCTATGCTGAGTTAGACCATAATATCTTATTTGGAGCCATCCGTCTTGTGTTCATAGACCTGGAGCGTGCAGAGTGTCATTCCCAAGCCTGCAAGGGTCCTAGTTTTCCAGGGTTAAAACCCAAACCAAGCTTTTCCCTTAAAGAGGCCAACCTGCAAAGAGCAGGCAACGGCATGAGAAAGGAACTCTATAAATCCTGTATTCCCATCCTCACCTCTTCTAGCTACACTGTTCTAGGTGGAAGCTGTTAACTGTGGCCTTTGAACAGCTATGCATAAATGCAACCTTTTTTCTCCTTAAAGAATGCAATGCATGGGCTTGGTTCTCTGTTTGCCCGAGTCACTCCGTGACCTCCAGAGCTTTAAGGAAATTGCTGCCAGAGTCGAATCAGGCCCTTAGCGGYTTGCCTGCCTATCGTGCTGACATCGCGTACAGACAGGCGTCAAAGAAATTTGTATTCCGTTGCACCGGACCGGTACGTTAGATATTCCTAAGCGTTTCATGAGGCAGGACGTCGCTGGCTATTCTAAGAAAAATGCTCGTGCGCTTGGTAACCAGAGCTTTGAACAAATATTGCGGATTGGATTTACAGCACGATTGCCAGGGTATTTCTAGCATCATCTTTGATGGCTACCTACTCAGGCTGTCACTTTTAGCTCTACAGGTTATATCTGCCTTGGCCTCTTCCACAAACGCTGCCTTCGCTGGAGAGTGGAACGCACAACGCCACTCGCAAGCAGGGAGGCGGCTGTGTTAATTTGCTTCTATTTTATCTTGGAAATTCTACTATTTAGGTCACTATCTGTTGCTTCCAGCCATTCTTTCCCAACAAATTGTAGCTCTTTTTGGGGCTTAAAAGATACAATCAATGAATTCATCTGTGTTATTCCTCTGGGTATAAAGCTCTAGATGCAATAAGTGCTACATATATAGTATAAGATTAGATTGCCATTCCTAAACCGCAGCCCCAAGATGAATTATACATTATAGGCCAAAATTTGAAGAGCTGCTGGGTGCTGGCCTCTTTGAAAATCTCATACAACTAATTCAATAAAAAGCAATATTAGTAAATTTCTGAAATACTTTAGACTTGATCCCTCACCAGCATGAACTGGAAGGGTGTGAATATAGGTATGTTGTTTCACAATACACAATTTTAGATACAGATTGGCAGAATAATGATGAATGGATCATTTAGCTGATGGTATCTGTCTTCCTAAAAGGAAAAAAAGCCACCAGTTCTTAGCTGAAAAATCTAATCCTTGGATTTTAGCAAGTAACATCACTCCTAGTGAGATACTTAAGTATCTATAGAACAAAAATAATATTGTAGGTATGGGGACATACAGGAGTTTCATTTACATTTAAACTAAAGCTCACTGATTGCTTTGCTCATGTAAAAAATTACTGTGCTCTGAATGAAACGAAGATGAGTGCTTAAGCAAACAGTAATAAATTAATTTATAATGAAACATGACATTCATAATTTAATTTGGAATGTATTTAAGATTGTAGTTACTATTGGTATAGGTCTTTTTTGCCTGGAGGAGCCTGGAAGATGTGCCGTCATAGTGAAATGTCAGCTATTGAAATACCAAACTTCTTATGCGTACATGTGTATTAATTAATTAAAATGATGTAGATACTTTCCTAATGAAGAACTGTTGTCTACTGAAAACAGTCAGACAAAAGCTTGCACAAGTCAAGCTGGCATATGATGAATCGGGCGACRCAAGAACATAAGGCTAAGCACGAGCATTACCTGTAAAACCTGGGGGTAGTGAGCCTGCGGCGTAACTCCCTTCCCCAGTGGCCAGGAGAGGGGACATCATAGCGTGAGAGCCAGCAGCACGACTGCAGCTTTTGCACATCTCTCCTGCCCTGCCAAGCTGCTTGCTGCCCACATGCAAGCTCTATGTTGTATCCTTAATATTTTATTTTTATATTATATTATATATATTATTTTTATTTTTATGTGTTTATATGTATGTGTATCTATATATAACAAGGCAATTTATTTTTCATCAGCTTTTTTCTCAACCTTTTAGACCTTTCTGAAAGTATCCTCTCAGCCAACATGAACATGTTCCTTTTTTACGGTAGGGAGCAATTTTTGAAAGACAAAAATTCATAGCTTTTGGAATTTTACTCTTGATATTGTAGAGGTTGCTCTTTTTTGTAACTATTTCTCACCCTAATAACTCTTACTTCTGCCTGCACTGACTTCACCAGGGAAACCGTACTCAATTATAGTATTTTTCTAAGCTTTTCACTTTTATCAAATCTGCATAGTGAAGACAGTATAGAGGATTTTAATTTACTGCAATAAATGATTAATCTGTTTCTCATAGGAACAAGTCACAAAAAGAGGAAATTCTATTTAATTTGTTAATTGGAACATAGTGAGGGTGTGACCAGGAAAAATCTTAATAGTTTATGTCTTGACATCACTTAAGAAACGATGTTCCCACATAGTTGTGATTTCTGTTTAACAAACAGTGGTTGAGAAAGACCAAGTTACAAGCCTATCTATGCTAAAAWTAGATATTTATGAAAAGTAAAATAAAAACCAAAGCTCCTCTGTTACAATTAACTGAATGGAGGGGCGGGTAGATGCGTTACCCCTAAATTGTCAGAAGTCATTTGTTTCACACTGATCAGCAAATGCATTCTTGAAATATGCCTAAGTACTTAAGCAAGTAAAATGACGACCTGTAGGCAGAGGGTAGAGGCGACTTGCAGCTGCGTCGTTTGTCGAAGAGTAGGCTGTGTCTTCCTGCAGTTACAAAGTTAGCACGGGCTCCTYTCCGTGCCTCACGGCAACAGGCGGCCTCTTGCTGTACAGCTGGGTCTATTTTACAAGGCGAAGAGAAGCGGGTTGGTTAGGCTTCGCTGTCGAAGGACGAGGCAGCGTATCCTTGCCCGCTACAGCTAACGCGCGCTGCTGGCGAAGGGTCGACCTTTAATCCACTCGAGGATACGTGGTGGCGGATACTCCGGATGTAGCATTTTGTGTGATGACCTTGGGTAGCCATAATGTGCTTAGCCTGTGTTTYGTGTCAGCTGTTTATCCCCGTTTCAGATCTGATCAGAAGTTAGTGCTTTTGCATCAGGGARTAAAATCTTCCTAAAAACTACTGCCCAGGTGATGCTCCTTCCCTTCCAGTTAGCTTCTCTTCGCAAATGAGTATTATTAACCATATTACGCTTGAAACAAAAAATGTTTCTTTTATATAGATCTTTTTGCTAGAGAAATATCCTGGGGAGGGAAGATAAACTGAATGCTGTCCTAGCAAAAGCCTTTTATTTTTCCCAATAAGATTTATCATTCTTGTGTATCAGGATTTAAAAAGCCAGGTTTAGAACTCTTGTATTAAATACTGATAATAGAAGCCTTTTCTCATAGCCGCTTCTGTGGCCAACAGCACATCTGGCAAGTTACTTGATAGTTTAGATTTTTCTAGAATACAGTGAAGACAAACATATCCTTCATGTGCAGATCAAACCACATTCTCAGCATAAATTCAATTTATGTCAACCACCACAACTTGGGTTTACATTTTTTTGCCGTATGGACATGCAGATCCTGCACCTTTAAACAGTTTGAACACTGTCAGCAGAGACTTGACAACAACAAAGATCCTTGCTACTTCATGTTATATTAAGTGCATTATTACGGTGACATTTTTTAAAAAGCTGAAAACCTTTTTTCGTGGTTAATTTTTAGTCAGATCAGCAAGCTGATCCCCCTCATCTGCTGCACAACAGATAGAGCTGGCACAAGGACAAGGAGCCGCAGCCAGAGCCTGCAAGTAACACTTTAAGCACCAGCCTCATCTGCAGTGGACTTAGAGATTCGATTTCGYCATCAGCTAGCCAGCACCTAGAGTTGTGGGCAAGACAAAAGGGCCTTCGCTGGCTTGAAAAAACATCTTTAGTATTTCAGGACTGCATTGCAGGCAGTTTAGAACCAGCTTCCTCAAGGTGCAAGGATTTTGGTTTAAATGGATCAAAGGAAGCACTCTGCCACCACTACAGGGAGAAATCTGAGGCATGGATTACCTGGGTGTCTTCGCAAGAGAGAAAATTCAGATAAAGCCAGTATGGAATGCCTGTTCGACCCTCTTTCACCTACTTCTGTATGTCTACCAAGTACAGGATTTTCCAAAAAAAACTAGAAAACATTAAAAGAAGTTTAATGATGATTTACAAATATACAGTATTTACAATTGCAAGAGTTACAAAAAAGGCACATMCCATAGCAACCAAAGGCTTCCTCTAACCTTTTGGTACATCTCAAAGTTATTTATTTACAAAGCTAAATTACAGTCACTTTTCATAATGTCACATGTTTACATAGAAGCGTTCATCAGTTGTGAAATAGCTTCCAGCTTACCCACAGGCAGTTTTTACAGTTTGAGCTCTTCTACCAACTATTGCATCAAAAATTCTACTTTAGCAGCTGCAGTTAAACTGACATCACATTGCATTTTTGTTTTAACGGACCTTTGTTTGAAAGGTACATATAACTTACAARGCTAAACTGATTGATAGCTGTTGAGAATTTCCCCTAGTATATTTGCTTATGATTTGGTAAAGTGACATAGCCTGCCCTTTTTAGTAAGCTTGGTAATAGCATTTAGGAAAAGGTTGTCCAAATTTGTTAGCTATGGTATTTCCAACTCTTTCTGGAGATTAAAAAAAAATAAATATAAAATAAAAAAAGTTCTTTTCCTGATGCTCTTTCACTTTATAATGCTTTTGTATGAAGTTCCTCCTTCATCACGTATAATTCTTTCCTTAAATAACGAACACAAATTAAGCAAGCTTTCCATGTCCTGTGTATTTCCATTATTTTTTCTGATGTCGGATGTTTTTTTGGTTGTACCTTTTTTCAAACTTTATACTTTTGTCTACTTGAGAGCAAAACTTAGCATTTCTTAGTCTAATCTTTTATATTAAGCTATTTACGTTTGCTTAAGAGTCTTTGTCTAGATTAAAGGACTCCCAGAAAGAGAAATACAACCAAAACACATGTAGTCCAATTTTGAAGTCTACTTCCGTGTATATACAAATACTTTCTTGCTCTGAGGATGTTTTAACTGTACAGCTTCAATGCATAATGGTATGCAAACTGAATGCAATCTTAAACTTCATTGCACTGAGGATAGCTTGGAACTATGTTTTTAATAGARACTAAAAATCACTGAAGTATTAGCTATCATTCAGGATGGAGATTTTTTACTTCAACTTAGGAAAAGCTTGCTGTGAGTAGCTGGGAACACAGTTTAAGGAATGTCTTCCAGTATTGCAATGGTTGACTYCTCAAAACTTATTCCACAGGCAGAATATACTCTAGTGAATTCAAGCATCTTTTAAGGATGCCTGCATTCTGGATTTTCTTCGTGCAAGAGCTTCTTGTTTCTTCCTTTCAATTTCTTCTTGAGAACATTTTCTGTTTTTCTGTTCTACCACAGACACTGTAAATGAAAAATAAGCATTAGAAGCCTTCAAGTTTGTTCAATATGTATTTTAACTTATCTTCTTTCATTGTCTGAAGATATATGGCAAAAGCACACAGTTCTGACATATGAGGCACCCAAGTTAAAAATGGCTCATCTATTCTGTCCTCGAGGCAGGAAGGGGGATAAGACGCATGACCTTTGTAGTGCTACTCATTACTACCTCCCAATGAAAGTACTGGGATGCAGACATTTGCTTCAAGGAAAAATTTTACTTGGCTGCCCTTCAAGTGAACCTTGTGACATCAGGAGTCAACATTGAAGATGGCAATGGGTTAAGAAAATTAAGGCTATCAGAGTGAAAAGGGCTCTACAATTTAGTGAGTTAGGCAGAGATATGGGCATTGAGATGGTATAGACACAGAGGTCAGATATAGTACAGGTGTCACACAAATAAAGCCAGAAAGGTTGAAAAAAGGTCAAAAGCAGCAATAAAAATCTGCAAAGGAGACAAGAGCATGATAGCTAAGCGTAATATTTTATATGTTGTGTTACAGAACTATAAATTCCCATACAATAAAATCCTGACCTCACTGGAACCAGCAGGAAGACTCCYATCATTCTGAAAATGTCAAGATTTTTACCATTTATGTGCCATTTTCCAATTAATCTATTTTTAATAGTCTCTCAAACTAGATAAGCAAAACAAAGTTTTTTTTTAAAAAAAAACAATTTCAGATGATCATTTCTAGAATGTTCCACAGAGTATCTGATTATCTTCCCCCCATAGTAACATCTAAAATTGCTACTTTCCATTTTTCTGCTTCTTGCCCAGATATGAAACAGAGATGAAACAATGATTCTTCAAATAATAATGGGTGATAGTTTRGAGGAGTTAATTTGGGGGCATTTGTATTTTTTCTTTTTAACATTGCTTTCTGAAAATTGAGATATAACACATTCTGAAGGCAGGTTTCATCAGGATTAACATTGATTAAAACTTAACAAAGCCGTGAGGTAAGTAAAAACAAGACGTAACTGACACCTGACTGATTCTACATTTCTCTAGTAAGCAACACCAGTGTATGGAATATTACATTTCCTTTATCAAGTGATTGTAAAAACTGACTAGCAGGCTAAACAAAAGGATTTAGACTGACTACGAAGAATATTTCACTAGCAACTTTGGCCACTGAGCAAGACAACATAGGCCAATGTTTCAGAAACACCTAATGATCTAAGGCCAATTTCCAAGGGTACAATAAGATTGTAAATATAGCATTCCAGGTTTCCCCCTATTTTTTATGAATCAGGGTGAAGTAAATAATTTTAAACTTTTTTCAAAATGAGCTGTGAATCAAATCAGACTTAGGCTAGCACCCAAGCTCCAAAACAGCAACATATTTAGGCAAGTCAGAATATGGCATGCTGAGTGCTGCCATCACAATACAGTTGATCTTAGTGAACCTGAGCATCTGTGGAGGGTATTAGTTCTGAGAAGTGGAGTGAAAGTGGGAAACAGAAGTCTTTAACTTATTAGGAATTCAAAAGATACATCAGGACAGTTTTATYTGGCAGGAAAAAAAAAGATTCCAAGTTCTAGATGGAGCATTTACTAATGCCTAATCTGAATGGATGAATACCAAAGTCTATTATAAGTTGAAATATAAATCTCTCCTTTGACATTATAATTACAGTAAAAAAAATGAACAAGAACAGTTTAACAGGGTTAGTATAAAGACAYGTACCTGATGTAGGCAGTGCAAAAGATTCTGAGAGGTGTCTCTTGAAAGGCAGTTTCTTGTTTTCAAGCTTGCTGTGCAAAGTCATGTTCAACTGATTCTTGCACTCTTCCACACCCTGCAGTGTAATTCCAATGCCAGAATGGCTCTCTGGATTTTCAGACGCTATGTGAAGAGTGACTTCAGAACTGTTAGTCTTTCGGAACTTAAACTTTGAAGGCATAAGTGACGTTTTGTTACCAGAACTGTTATGTAGCGTCTTTCCCACGTTACACGAAAGGCCTTGGTTGTCTAATGTTTTGCTACTAAAAGTGTTTATTGCATTAACAGGACTTTCTTCAGAACCAGTCTTTCCTGCTGGCACAGAATTTGATCTGTACCACTTTCCTGAAATGGTCTTTGTACCATCTTCAGAAGCAGCTTGATGACAGTTTTTAGAGAGTGTGTATTTACACTCCACAGGAGTGCCTGAGATCACAGTTATTGGACCTGAGCCATTTTTGCAGTTCACTGTGTGACCTGTTGTAGTCAATCCCTGTGTAACCTTTGAGGAGTTTCTACAAGAGAGGTTTACTGAAAGTGTGTCCTGCATTACATTCATTTTTTGAGCAAAKAGGCAATGGGATGGCCCTTGTTTAGATACTGTGAAGCTGTTATCAGCATTTGACCGGGAATTAATACTGGCTCCTTGTGTAGTTTTAGCTCTTTCATTTCCTTGTTTAACATCCTGGCTCTGAGTCTGCTTTTCTATATCATCACATACCTGATACAACAATTCATCATCCTCACAGTTTGCATCCCAAAGACTATCAGAGTCACAAAACATATCTAGAACTTCATCGGAAAACTTCGGTTCATTCCAGTCAAACGATAGAGGGCCTTTCTTTGGTATTTCAGCTTGGTTTAAGTAACCTGTATTAGCTTGGCTGACCAATTTAGTCAGATCATTAGGTTTCGTATTGGTAGAAACACTGGACGATTGACAGGAAATACTAAGTGCGTTATTCCCAGGTTTTTCAGTCTGTGGTCTATGAGTATTAGATCTTGAAGGAAAAAGAGGAACAGAGTTACTTTTAGGTTGAATAGTTTCACTTCCATTCTTCATGTGAGATTGTCTCGGAACAAGATTATAGTTATTATCATTGTTTTGGGCACCTTTCCAAGTAGCATTTGTTTTGTCTGGCTTAATGTCACATTTGCTATGGAAGGAAATGGCCTGTGTCTTTGACTTTTCTGACCTATTATATGGCTTTTGTAAAGAAAGAGATTGTGTAACATTTTCTGTGTTTTTACTAGACTGTTTTAAAGGTGAATACTGCAAATTGTTAGGTTTGTGTAAACTCCCCAAACACATTGCTGAATTGCAACTACTTTTTTCCTTTGTTCTGCTAGTGTCACTGAAACCCTGCACAGATGGATTGGTAGGAATTGGTGAAGACTCTTCAGTATTTATCAGTTCAGGATTTTGGGTTATCTGCATCACAAAAGAGTCATCTGCCAAAAAATCTGTATCCCAGTCATCAAAATCATCAGTAACTACCTCAGCAAGCTTACTGCAGACCACCAGTTTTTTCTTCAAAGAAGGACTTTGTTTTGTCAACATGAAGGTATGAGTTTTTGGAAAAGTCTGGTTTGTGCTTCCTAGTAAACATGGAGTATCTTTTTGACATGTCTCAGAAGTAACACATTGCATGTTTTTAATTGGCTCAGGAAGGTGCTCCTCCTCCAAGGTGCTTTTGTTTTCCTGGAAACCATTATTTAAAGAAATACCCGACAATCCTTGGCTGCATTTCTGGGTAGAGCAATCAAAAAGAGCATGAAGGGCTATTTCAGCTTCAAGGTCTATCGACTTTTGACTAGATTGACAGTGCTCTGCAGCAGGGATGCCAGTGCTCTCYCCCACTGGTTTCAGGGACAGAGCAGCATCTGTTTCAGAAACTTCATCAAGGACTGATTTCAGGTTCTTCATCTGTACTTCATCTTCACAATTACTTAAAGTCTCTGAGGCAGTCTGGATAAAGTCTTGACAAAGCTTCTCTTGTTCTTGAACAGCATCTAACTCCACTAGATTTTTATCAAATTCCTTAGCCAATTTCATGAGCTCCTCTTCAGGATTTTTTATTTTAAGATCTCTAGATTAAAAAAAGTAATTAAAAAATTTATATATATATAAAAATCAGAACTACCGAGAAAAGTTTGCCAAGTTCAGTTATGCTACCTGCGAGCTGTTTATTCTCTTAATTTAGCAACTACAGAGAGTATGACTGAATCCTGTCTTCAGTGCACAATCAGCATGCATTACTTTTGATAATTCCCAATGATATCTCTTATTAACAGAGGAGTTAACAACCCCAAAGTTAGAAGCATTCTTTATGCTAATGTTTATGTCTACTCAGTAATGTACATAATGAAATACTACAGCCCCTTTCCTGAAAGTCTAGCTGTGATAGGCAGGACAAAACAGGAACTCACCTTGTACAACTTAACTTTGTCCTAGCTCGCAGCTTTACTACTCCAGGTGTACAGGGAATGGCATCCTCACCAATCCATGTCCCTAAAAGGGATCCTCCACTGTAAGCCGCTTTTTCATCCTGTATTATTAGATTTATARTGCTTAGCAATTTGATTTCAGATAAAGATTGAACTAGACATACACCGTGCATTAGTTTAACTTGCTAAAACAATTAAACTGGAACAATTGTGTGGAAAGCCACTGACAGGAGCTAAACCAATACAAACCAAGCAAGATTATTGCAACAGTGTCTACRGATAGTTTTATCAGTTTAATTATATCAATTTAAAGCAGCAACTTCAATTAAAATAATTGAATTCTATTTTGGCACGCTAATCTAATACTGTATTTACTTCCTCAATCAGGTTTACACATCATCTGCAATTTTCACCTTGCAAGCTATATTTTAGGTTACTAAGTAAGCAGCTACTTGAGATATATTGTCTTTATCCACTTACAGCAGCATTAATAGACCAGAGAATTTCAGAAAATCATATCCTGTATGCTTCCCGATAAAAAAAAATCTGATTTCTTCARTTACAACTCTGTCATACAAAGAGCCTTTAAAGAAAAATAAATGAAGTTTAAACATTGAATGGGGTTGTTTCAGAGCTTCAAAGTGCAGGCTTGGATCTAAACTCTCAAATCTAAGAGACAATATTATAGCAGTAAAATTAGAAGTGGGTCAGAGCCAAAATGGAAYATTGAGAAACATTCCAATTAGCCAGAAGAATATAATTTGAACTTTGCTAACTACCAGGGTGGCTTGGGGGGGGAGGGCATTTTTTTTTTTTTAATTAGGAAAAAAAGGATGTGAGTAACTGATAGTCTCAAACCCAGTCCAATTTCTAAATAACTTAATCATAATAGTATTGTAACTATCAGGAGGAGGGAAAGAGGCATTTCTTATCAATGATTTTGAAATTTTTAAGTATTATTTCTCACAAATATTCTAAATAGTGAAGACAGCTGAAATGGCCCTGTCAAACAAACAAGCATATTTTGCATGTTAAATACTACGAAACTGTCTTAGGAATGACAATTCTCTTCTTGCATTTAATAAAAAGCAAACAATAAGCCAGCCCACTATTGTAACAGTATCTTGTTTTCACTTTCCAGGCTGTGGAGTGGACATCAGTTTCACATCTAGGGAGAGATCAAAGAGCATGGAGGAGGGTAAAAAAGGCAAACAAACCAGAATTACAGTAACATCATTATATCTACATCATTGTCTCTCCTTCATCTGCAGTGCTGTCCTTGCAGTACCACAGCCTGTATTTCAAGATCATTCAGAATGCTTAAAATAACTGTCAGGTAAATACAGTATGTGAAGAAACTACCTTTTAACAGACAAGTGATTCAGGGTGACTATATACAACAACTGTTTTCCAAAGAACAGGGACAGTAACTTGCGTTCTGAAAGTAAAACTTTCTAAAGTGGAGATGCCACAGGTTCACTTTTCTTAATGAATCCTTTTTTTATAGCACCTATGACTCAAGAACAGCTAGTCAAATGCTATGGCTGTGATTTTAACTCRATCCTCTTTTATGAGCATTATTACTTTTCTGCACAGTTCCTTGTTGTCATTCTAAAGAAACTACTGTACCTAAARTTACATCTTCACTAAAACTGAATACTGTAACACAAATTTGTTTGATTACTGCTTATAGAGAGCATTGTTTTAGAAAGTAATAATTACCTGAGGAGCAATACGATTAACAATTTCTGAAATTTCTACAGCGCATCTACTGGTAATCTGTTTCTTTTTTTCATTACCTAAAAAAACAAAACCTTTTTAAAAACTGCAAAACATTACAAAACTCCCAATGTCTCAAATCATTCAATTATACCTGGTAAAATCAGAAGTTGGTAAGTTGAGTCAGCACTATACTGAAGAATTTATTGGACTAGAATAAAAACAAAACAACCAAACAAACTGATCACTTCTGAACTCCTCAACTCCACCGCTGCCACGGTGGTAACAGGCAGGGGGCTTTTGGGGTAACTCAGATTTGAAAAYGTGCAGTGTATTCTGACATATACCTCAAATAGGCAACAGAGGTATGAATTTTAGTAGTATTACCGAGTCTGCATGCAATTGGTGAATGAGGATCCCAAAAGATTTCTTGCTGTATATCAGTGTCATTAACAGGAGAGCTGAAAGTAGGCATCTGCGATTTCCTACTCAACGATCTCTTTGGAGTCTTATGCAAGCATGGCTCTGTGTAAACAGAAGAATGATTCTTATTAAACAGTAACACATAAAAGGCTGAAGAAACTCAGAACGTACAACAGGGTAAGGCACAAAAATCAGGGTGTACAAACCGTAGGAGTGAAGGTTCACACGGAGGTCACACTCACCAGGATTCCTTTACACACCAGTGGTTTGCACAGCTATACATTTAACCCTAAACACGATTCTTACCCTCGCCAGCTACGCGCTGCCAGAGGGATGACATGACGGCGCGCTGCGGGATGCCCCTGCAGGCACAGGCGAGAAGCGCCTCTCCGCCCCCAGGAGCGGCGCCTCCGGCTTGCTTCAAGGCGGAACCCGACAGAGCTGCACGGCGGCCCCGGCCGCTCTGCGTCCCGCCGCGCCTCTGCCCGCCGCCTGCGCGCAGCGCTGGGTCACAGCCCCCTCGCGGCCCCGGCCTGCC